>NW_021639843.1:1252987-1320526 GCF_002087225.1 Trypanosoma theileri | reverse complement strand
AAAAAAAAAAAAAAAAAAAAAATAAACCATTAATGGTA
This sequence comes from Trypanosoma theileri, assembly GCF_002087225.1. Taxonomy (NCBI): domain Eukaryota; phylum Euglenozoa; class Kinetoplastea; order Trypanosomatida; family Trypanosomatidae; genus Trypanosoma; species Trypanosoma theileri. The sequence goes on along the minus strand of NW_021639843.1, from coordinate 1,320,488 downwards.
GATTAGCTATTTCCTTACAAATTTCAATCGACTCATATTAGATTCTTTTGTTGCCGTATTCGTAGATACCATATCTTCAGGTTTCCATTCACACAGCACTGCAATAGCCGCTCTAAGAGTGGTATAGTAATAGGCCCGCTCTGATGTATCATCAGAATCACCCAACAACTCAATAAAATTGACGATAAAACAAAGATCCGAGACATCAGATTCACAGAGAAGATGAATATAAAGAGGAATCATATCATCAGCTGAAAGACCATCCTTCTCAAGTAAATTAAAAAGACTCGATGATGAGCGTAGCTGTGAAGAAGGTAATTTTTCTTCACTGTTTTCAGATGATGAATCTAAGGAAAACATTGAAATTTTGGCATCATCCTGGCGTCTACCATTTTCCACTGTTGGGAGTGAAAAAGATAAATCCGAAAATGTTCTCTTCATTTCATCCACAGAGAGCACAATAGACTTACAACTATTTGATTGAAACTGAGGTATATTATGTGTGTTATCTTTTTCAAGAGAATCTTGAATTTCATTACTTTCACTTGAGAGAGAAAGGACAATCGATTTTGCCTTTGAAGGTCCATTCATTGGGGATCTTAACAATAATGGTGAAGTATAAGACCCTACAGTGGCATTGCACGTTTCTCCATTTCTACAACTTGCAGAGAGTCCTTCATTCACATTACTGTAATACCCGAATTTAGATGCCACGTGAAGTGTTAAGTAAATACAGGCAGCAATATTGACTAATTGATCTAAAAAGTCATTAGGATTTCTTAGTGTCATTAAGAGTTCAAAATGACGTAAAACAAGTTTATAGTTAATAGAACGTAAATCTTTTCGAACGTTAAAAATTTTTGCAGATTTACCTCGTAATAATTCACGATTTCGATTAAATAATTCTTCCCTATTTACCAAATCCTCATCTCTACGAAGGAAAAACATTATCTTATCAAAGTTAGGTGTAATAATAACTTTTTGAATAATATCCTCAACACACATTACTACTTCTGAGTAGGTTATTCCACGTTGCGATAAATAACTTTCTTCCATTATATTTATCGCACATTCATCTCTTATATTATCTATAGATCGACGAAGTTGAGGTAAATTCATTTCATCATATTCACTTTTTGCTTTCCATGTCAATGCCAATTTATTTAGTTCTTCAGCACTTTGTATTTTTCCATTTCGTAATGTTCTGTTAATTTCACACCTTAATTTTATTGAACGATAACCACGATGGGTAGAAGCCCCACTAGTATTACTAAGATGAGCACCAGGTAATGGTATAGCTCCACTAACTAACTGCTCCATAAGAATACTTTTTCGTTTCCCATCGTTATCATTATTATCATCATCATCACGATCACCATTACCAATTAAAATATCAACAGCATTCGCTGCTGCGACATATCGTTGAATTTTAAAAGCAATTTCTATAGCCTTTGGTGTATAATAATAATAAACATGATCATCACGAACATGAATACAGAAAGCTTTTTTACCCTTTAGACCTATCGTTGTAATAGATGTAAGAGGGAATTGTTTTGTAATTTTCGGAACTGTATTATTTCCTTGTGAAGGTTTACAGTTATATATATGTGTAGATGTGATTTCCAGCAAACGTTCCTGCCGTAACCATTTATGACGATGATGTTTTTTAACTACTGCGTACTGCATATCATTAACGGAAAGATGATTGTTTTTATTCCCCTTCGTGGATCGATGTTCCACTGTATGATTTCTCTTGCTATCATTGGGCATTTCTCTCACCACTAGAAAATTATCTTTTTCTTCTTTTCTTTTTCTTTTAGAAACAGTCCTTCTTCTTCCCCTCCTCCTCCTCCTCCCTTTAATTCCTTGTTGATGGTGCTTATGGGTTGGATGGAGAGTCTGAGAGTAAAGGCGAGAGTGCACCTGTGTATATTAGCGAAAGCCAAAAAAGAAAAAAAAAAAATAGACAAGAGAGGAAACAATAGAGAAAAAAAAAAAACTCAACTCCCCAGTAAAATACACATACATACACACACATACGTACAAAGAGGAATAATAAGGAAATAAAGATTTAAAAAGGTTCAATAATAATAAGAAAAAAAAAAGATATGATTTTATAGTAGACTATAAAAAATGAAGGAAAAGAGAGAAACAAGAAAAACCAGGATAGAAAACTCTGTAAAAAAGTATTTATCATTTAAACAACAACAACAACAACAGAAAAAATAAAAAATAACATAACCCAAGCCCACTCTATTACATATATTGTGTATAGGTAATTATCCGGTAGTACGTTTTTCTCGTCTTCGCCATTGTGAGAATTTCTCCATCTCTTCTGCAGAGACACTCGGTGGAAACGCACGTATAGCAGTTTCAAAATCATCTCTGCCAACATCTGGCACGTGAAGCTGCGCTGCAGGAATACTACACAGAGAGATCGCACCCTCATCATTCTCTGAACACGGCACATATTGTGTAGATGCTGTGAGATGATCCTCAATCCCAACAGAGAGAGGCGAAACAGGAACACAACGTACATACGATGACTGAGCAATTCTGTGAATAGGCTCCATAATGGCATGCTGAACAACATGACGAATATCGGATGCGGAATACCCTTCCGTGTAATTAACAAGCCAATCCAAATCACTTTCAGTGAGACTGTGTGGTATTTGCTGTAACTCTGATAAAAACAGTTGACGACGTGCAGAGGGTGAGGGAAGACCAATAAACACGAGATAATCAAAACGACGACGAAAAGCAGAATCCAACTCCCATGGTAAATTTGTCGCTGCTATAATAGTAATATGACCAGAGTCAAGACTTTGCATTTGAAGAAGTAACTCCGTCTTAATTCGTCGTGAGGCCTCACTTTCATTAGACCCACCACGCTCACCGCATATAGCGTCCACCTCATCAAAGAAAAGAACACTACGAGGGAGTTCTGCTGCAGCTTCAAAGAGCCGTCGCACATGACGCTCGGACTCTCCAATCCATTTACTTAATATATCTGCAGAGGAAATAGTGAAAAGCGGTGCATTATACTCTGTAGCTGCTGCGGCGGCAAGTAATGTCTTTCCAGTACCGGGTGGACCATACAGTAAAATACGACGCGGTGGTCGTCGTGGTGCCTTAAATAACTGTGGAAACTGCAGCGGAAGTGTAGTTGCTTGTTTTAGCGCTATGATAGCCTCTTCACATCCCACAACATCTGCCCACCGCACAACTTTATTATTATTATTATTATTATTATTATTATTATTATTATTATTATTATTATTATTATTATTAATACCATCACCTCTGCTTTCAGTTCGCACCGCGGAAACTTCTTCAAAGGCACTTGTTTCACCATTTATTGTCTGTGGGGGACAATTAGATGCCTTTTCCAATGTATCTAGACTGTAGGTATTGTCGTTATGGTTGCCGCCATTACCCAATTCGTCTCCTTCTGGTTGAAGATCAAGAACGCTTAGAAATGTGCGAGAAACATGATTGTAAATACTACAACGGTAGGGTGTCTGATCGTATGTTTGTATAAGAGAGGTACATTGCAAAATAGCACGCAGTGTTTCTTGAATTCGACGAATAGAGATTACAGTTGCCTTTTTACTGTGACCATGGAGAAGCAATAACTCCCGCACCTCTGCAGAGAGACGAAGTGCCTCATCAATCTTCCGTGATGATAGGGACGCCGTCATTTCTCCACTACCACCTCTCTCTCTTTCTCTTTCTCTTTCTCTCGTCTATCACACATAGACATATCAAACAAGGTAAAGAAAAAGAGGGGAAAAAAAAGAAGAGAAAGAGAACACTATACAAGACAACAACTCTCTTTCCTCACATTACACATACACACAGACATAAATACAAAGAAAGAAGTATATATTAACTGTTAAGGATAAAGTGCTGGATATCGCACAAGTGGACGACGACGGCCGCGGTTTCGCAAAAGAACTCCAACCGCTCTTTCCACCGCCGCCAGTCGTCGCTCTACACGCCGCCGCCAACTGCCAACACGTCGCACCTGCGGCACAGCGCGGGTTACACGAAGATTTCCAACAACACACACCGTCGCATTATTACGGCTTGTGTTTGTGTTATTCTTGTTTGTATTGTTCTCTGTGTTTGGCTGTTGCCGCTGTTCATCATCGGCGTTGAGGGGAGTACCAGAGAGCATAAGGACATCATCTGACTGTGGAGTCCACGCCACCCCAGCCATCCATTCAGTAGGAGCGTTTGGTTTAATGACACCACAAGACTCTAACTGAAGTTTCTCTTCATTGCAGCCAAAAAAAGCAGCACATTTTCCATCAAAGAGACAAAATGTATCATAGTCTTGAGAATCACAGTGATTTGTACGCCGTAGTAGAGGAATTACACTAACAGAAGAACCAAGTTTTGCAAGTACATGTTCACACTCTGGAGATAGTACTTCTATTACTTTAAATTCAACAGAAGAAAGTGCTTCCACAGATTTAACGTTTTGCTTCCCCAAATGGGCCACTTTAGAAGTCTTTGATTTTTCTTGGGAAACTCTTATACAAAGTACATGAGGAACTACATAATCCATTCCAATCTGTGGTTGAGCAATTAAGAGTGATGATCCTCCAATAATATGTGGTCTGGATACCGAAGAACGACATACATCATTCCATGAAGGAAGTTGTGACGCAAACTCTGAATTATCCGTTTCCATTATTTCAAAGGGAACACCATCTGAACGTTGTAATGATAATGTAGGAAGATGTAAAATTTTATTTTCTTTTTTCTTTTCTGTCTCACCAAATACACAAAATGTGGTTTCATACCCTGTTTTAACTTGATAGCAGGAACTAGATGCTATACCAATATAACGTGTAGATGGTCCCATAATAATACAGCGAAGAGGTGCAGGAGAAACAGAATGGGATTCCCACTCAAATACTGTTACACTTCCAAGAGTACAACCAACTAGAAGCGCTGCCCCAACAGATTTTTGTGAAACACCAGCAATAGTGTTAAAAGGACCAATATTAAATTCATGAGTTTCCGGGTTTACTTTACCACTAGTAGATTGTGTCGGAAATGCAAAACTGTGTATTCGTTGATGACCAGCAACAACAACTACAGGACAACCAAGGACTGTTAAAGCACAGATATCTACAGCATGGGTTTCAGCACGTAAAAGTAACTCTTCAATTTCCCCTATATCACTGTTATCACTGTTGCTTTCATTATCATCATTATCGCTATTATTACTATCATCTTGCATTCCTGATGATAGGCATATCACTTCTCCTGCGGAGCTCATCAAAGCAATCACCGTCAGGCCTGCCCATACTACTTTAGCGATTCCATCCCCAGACTCCATACTTAACGAGAATGTACGACGCCCAACTGTCATTGGGGTTGAACCTTCTTCCACTGTCATTATTGTCAGTTCCCCATCACACGATGTAGAGAGCGATAGAGTAGCGACAGCAATTAAATTGTATGTGCGTGTAGTAGTAGTAGTAGCAGCTGCAAGAATTCCAGTAACAGCGCGTGTGCGTGATGCCCCTGCTTGGGGCATATATGCCACACCACGCAGGGACTTTTCTCCTGCTGCTAGATACATCGTCTAAAGGATGATTTCCTGCCAATTCCGGAGTAAGAAAGAAGGATAAAGAAATAAAAAAGAAAAAGAAAAAGCAACACAATACAAAAACAAGCAAAAAACAATAATAATAACAGAAAAACATTAGAGACCTACGGTTTCTCACTCTTTAACTACTTCAAATCAGAGAAAATGATAGTAAGGCATGTGAAAAGAAGAACTGAACCAAAAGAAAGAAAAAGAATAGCATATAAGTTGTTTTCCCATAGAAACACCACGAAAGAAGGAAAAAAAAAGAAAAAGAAAGCATTTATCATAAGTCTCGGGGTTTTTTTTTTTTTTTTTTTTGCATCTATCCTAACGCTGTTGAGAACAAGCCCAGAGAGAGGGTCACACATACGAAAAAAAAAAGGTCAACAATAGTGTCGGTGACAAAATGAATGAATCAACGAGAGAAACGAAATAAACTGCAGGAAGAAAACAATACATATTGCCACCATTTTTTAAAAAAAAGCGAGACATAACGAAATTTGAAGAACCGAGACTTTTACAGAACCATAGGGATCTAAAAGTAGCAACAAAAGAAAAAAAAAATAATAATAAAAAGATGCAATAGATCACATATCACTCAAATTCTTTCTGTCAAATAAAGAAAGAGCAACTTTAGACGCCGTTTTTTTTCCCCCAGAAAACCTCTGCTTACATAACAGGAAAAAAAAAACCAAAGAAATATGCTAACCACCCCCCATTAGCATAAATCAAGGTAAATAAATATATATATATTACTTCTTTTATATGTTAAAATTCAAATGAGACATTACACCATTACAGCTTCACATCTTGTGGGGAATTGTATTGCTGTTTCATACTCTTGTAGAATCCGTACACTCTTCATCATAGCATCTGTTGATACATCCGGACGGCGTATGAGTCGTACACGACAAGGATCTGGCGAAGACATAGTGAATGAAAACTGCGTGCGTGGAAAGGCACCTACAGACTCCACACGTAAATGTCGTATAAACACCGCTGTTGCGATCAGTACTTCATAATATCCATACTCTTTACCAATGCAATTGCGGTTACCTACACTAAATGGCATATACCCACAGTTCCCACAACGACTGCGGAGTTCCTGTCCTTCACCTTGCAACCATCGTTCTGGATGGAATTCATCGGCATCATCGCCGTAGATTGTAATAGAGCGATGAACAGCGAATATGTTAAGTACGCAAACAGATCCTTTTGGAATCACCACATCTGAGGATGGGAGATAAACATCTTGCAGAGCATCACGGTAAATAAGCGGGGCACTGGGAAAGAGACGCATAGCCTCCCGCACCACAGCAACAAGATATTCACATGATAAAAGTTCTTCAATCGTTGGGCAAGAACAGGTTGCAGGCATAATCATTTCCAATTCATCATAAAGACGATTCTGAACTTTCTCATTACGTGCAAGAAGAGCAAAGAGAAAATTTAATGTATTGCTTGTTGTATCATGTCCTGCAAAAAGAAATGTAACTAGATGATGTACCACATCTTTTCTGTCAAAATGAATATTTAATTCTTCAATAAGTGCATCTAATACCACTCGTCTTTTAGAGCTATTATCATCTTCCTCATTATTTTGTATGAGTGCATTACTAATCTCTATTAATATTTTCTCAGCTTCCTTTTGTGAAGGAGTTCGGTAATACGGGCAAAGATAATTAAGCCGATTAAATTTTGTCATGATAGAAAATGCCTCAAGCACCACAACAGAATCTTCCACAGATGCACGAAATGCCGCTTCACTTACAATACCAAGTGTCATTCGATGCATATGTTCAGAAATGTTAATAGTCACAATACCATCACCAGCGCAAATGAGGAGTTTAAGAAAAATATTCAGTTGACGAAGGACATGCACTCGCATCACTTCATTAGCAATTCCTCTGATATTTGAAGAACTAAAAACAGACTGCAAGATACGACGATGAACTCTGTGCTTTTCCTTATCCATCATTGCTAATAATCCATCACCAATAACGGCACGTAAAAGAATATAACCCGTATGTTTACAAAAGTTGGCTTCCTGTCGAAGTAGAACTTCTTCAAGATCTTCTGATTTTGAAATAATGATATGAGGACGGAAGAAGATACGCATGAGAAAGGGATGATGATGGAAAAACCGTGTCCATTGTAAAAGACGGAACATGGATTCATCTTTATGAAGAACATAGAAATGCTGCATGAAGAAACGACGTACATGGCGGGTAAAAAATCCATCATTTTCTTCATGTGAAGTAATCGGAGGACTTGGAATGCCTGGTGGATTTAATAAAAGAGAACGAATAAACCACACTCCAAGGAAAATAATTGTAGTCGGAACCCCCGTTACGAAAATTCTCTTAACATATAAAGAAAGCATCTAAACACAGAGACACACAACTCTTATTATTATTTTATTTTATTTTATTTTTTGAATTTTCTGTTTATGTAGAATGAAGGAAAAGGTTTGCTTCCTTCTTCTTTTTCGTGATTTTATTATCGTATGAAAATTCAGAATATAAAACAAACAAACAAACAAAAAAAAAAAGAGCACATGCCTAAAACGATAAAAAAAAAAAAAAATACACAACCATATATATATGAAGCCTATCATACCAAAAAAGATAAAAATACAAAATACAAAAAAAATGGAACATTTCAATATTGAAAAAATAAAAATTGTGACTAATTCAGCTTTGCACCAGGTGGAAGTTTGTGAACTGTCTTTGCACGTTCCGCCTTTACTTTCTGCGCCTCTTCATATGCCTTTCGACGGGAAAGTTGAAACGTAATGGATTCTCCTGGTTTTGGGTTTCGTTGGGAGTGGAGTGCCTGTAGAAATGAGCCGGCGTGGTCCATGAGAAATCGCTGCTTCTCTGGATCTGTTTCATGTCTGTGTTCTCGCCATTGTTCAATTAGCCGGCGCTGCAGAAACTGACGGGCATGACGTGATTTCACTTTTATGTCGATAGAGCGATAACACATACGCAGTAATGAGTAGGCGGATGTAATTTGTAGAACCTCCTGCTGTGCATTCGTAGACGGTGGTGATGGCGATGCGAAGAGAGACGATGTACGACGGAGCATTTATATAAATATATATATATGTCTTAAAAGTTTCTTTTTTTTTTTCTTTGATTTATTTCTCTATCTTTTGATATTCCTCTAGTTTGTATGTAAGTGTAAGTGTCTGCAAGAGTATATTGTTGACGATATAATGGGATCTAAATAATGTGGTGTGATACGTCGTGTACACCCTTGTGCCGTTTATCAAAAAAGAATAAAAAGAAAAAGGAAAAAAAAAAAAGAATAAAGAAGAGCAACCATCCATAAAACCTTCTTATTTCTTTTCCCTTTTAAATTAATGCTTGAGAGAGTTATAAAAGGGGATACAAACCTTTTCTGCAAACTATACACACACACACAAAAAAAAAAAACACACACACAAAAAAAGAAAAAAAAAAACTACAAATCAGCATTCCATTTTTCATACATTGTGCTCGTGTAATCGACAAGATGCATGCAAAACTCTCTTTCACTCAAAAAAGTTTTATCAGGGATACTCATCAATTGGCGGTAGGGAAGGTTCATTGGTGGTGAATGGGCGATACGATGGAGGAAGAGCACTATTGTCTGTACCCATCCACTCACCTGTTCTCCGTGCAAAAGCCTCAAAAAAACTTCCGGTTTCTGCCAATTCTCGCATAGTGAGTTGATCATTCGATAGAATTCGCTCTGTTTTATGTCGTTGACAGGCTAAATGAATTCGATGCAGATATGCCTCACCAGAACAGGCAGCAATTCCTTTAAGTGAAACATATGTGAGTTTTGATTTTCGAATAGCTGTAGAAAGTGCCACTGCCTTACTTGCGGGTACGTGTATACCATCAAGGAGAAGTACCTGAAGATTTGGCATTTCTGGTAAGCATCGAATAAGGGCACATACTTCAGCTCGTGTCAAACAAGTATAACCTAGATCTAACTCTTCGAGGAGACAGCATCCTTGAAGTAGAAAATCTTGAAATGTTAACATATCTCCTCCACCGAAGCGATTACCACGTAAACTAAGTCGTCGAACAGATGTTCGACTCAATAACATTGCTAACATATATGTGCATGAAGTATTGATCCAATTATAGGAAAGATTTAAATACCTCAATTGTGGTTGAAGTGCACGACAGTGATTAAATCCACAAAGTAACAATAATAAAGTAGCAGCTCCAACTTCACAGAATGGAATTGAAAAACATTCCAACGCATGAGACGCATTACGAAGAACACCATCAAATAGTAAAACATTTGCTCGTTCTGGGGTTAATGCTATATGGTCTAGATGAAGTAATGTAAAAACAGCTCCTTTACGTCTCATATGTAATGCTATATCGGCTAAAAACTGATTTTCTGTCTCTATACTGCGTATACCCCATGGGATCATTGGTGGATGGTGTTCCTCCATTTGCATACTTAAAGGCAATACTCGCAGTGAAATCCACCACTCATGCCGGAGACGAAACTCATTCTTCCACTCCGGCCTCGGCACAGGTGTATTCCACTTACACCGCGTTGGGGCCGTTGTGAAGTTTGTAAAGAGCGCATCTACCACTTCGTCCACAACGTGGCAGTGCGGCGCATCGGGCGATGTGAGACGTGCGGCGTCTTCGTCGGTGAAGTTCCGCAGCTCGAGAGCCGCAGCAACGGCAATGATGTTCGAACTGCAGCCCGTCAGTGGTGGTTGGAGAGAGTTGAACGACCGACGAAGGGAGATCTCTCGCCGGCTCACAATATCGCCATACAACTCTTTTTCTTGTTCTTCTCGTTGTTGTTGTTGTGTGAGAAGGTGTGGGCGTCGTTTGGGAGCGGCAAAGCGTAGCGGTACACGGCCTGATGACACCACAGCGGCCAGTAACGGTTGCTGTGTACTTTTGTGCAGCTCACCCATTCCCTTCTCTAAATAAATATATATATAAATATGTATATATAAATGTATATAAATATGTATGTAAATATGTATATTTATATATGTGTATACACTCACACACACACACACACACACACTGTACACGTATGAGGTGAGTACGTCAATGAATAAATGAATGAAAGAGAGAGAGTGCAAAGCTGGATTAAGAGAATAGTGGGTACCCACGATCATTACCAATGTTACAACAACAGTCATATGAACGAGATAAAAAAATAAATGAATAAAAATAAAAAAAAAAAGAGATGTACCAAGAAATAAAAACTGCATTTTTCGTTTTCATCTCTTCAATTTTCCAATTACTTTTTGTTTTTCCCCCTCCTCATGGTCTTGTTGAGGACAAAATAATTTCCATACCATCTAACTCTGGCAAGTACCCAGGACACCTGCGACGATAGGCATTCAACTGATGCATCATAAATTTTTCTCGCCTCGACATTCTTTTCCATTCATCTGCGGTATCATGATCGTATCCCAACGCATGCAACACTGCATGTATTAATGCTGCTTGCAGATAAGAATGAAAAGGTAAATTTCTTCCAGGCTGATGAAGACAACGCTGCCAGATGTATTCAACACTAAAATAAATCTCTCCAAGGTCCATAAGCATAGTACGTCGTTGTAACTGGAATATTTGTAAATCTGTCTTGATATTATTATAGTCACCATCATTATCATTCTCCTTTTCTTTAAAAGAAAAATTTGAGTTTCCAAGAATAACATCATTCATTAAGCGAACATCAGAAGTACCACTTCCACTACCAGGAAAGGTTAGAACATCTGTTGGTTTATCAATTCCACGACACTCATAGTTGAGTGAGTGCATTTGTGAGGGTTGTACAAAATGAATAGACAACTCCACAGCAGAAGGAGCACGCTCTATCCACAATACGGCTTCTGTCAGTTTCTGTGCAGCGGCAGCAAATTTGGGTGTTGCACCATGAACGCAAACATGATGGAAAAAAGGCTTCCGCATTACACTTATTAAATATGGAAATAGTATAAATATAGATATGTGTATGTATATAAGAGGAGGAAAGAGAGGCCATAAAAAAAAAAAAAAAAACATTGAGGCATTGGAAATTTTTTTTCTCATTTTTTTATTATTTTTATTTTCGTTCCATAAGCAAATACTCTTTAGACTGCAGAGTAAGATTGAAAAGAGAGAAAGAAAGAAAGAAAAAAAAAGTTCGCAACTTATCCATAACCACTCTTCTTCTTTTTCCTCCCCAAAATTTATTAGTGTAACTTTTGAAAAATAGTATGTTCCCAATCCATTGGTGGACCTTGCGCAACTTTTACATGAGATGCACGTATAAACTCATTACACCAAGGTATGAAGGCACCACTACTAACAATATGAGTGGAAGTCTTCTTCTCTTCTTCGTCATTACTATCATTTTTCAGAATATCCGTTCGTGGCCATTCCAAATCTTGAATGGGAGGAACATCCCAAATTTCTTTTTCGAAAGTAATAAAACCCTGTGACTGTGAAGTTTCCACCTTTCGAACACATTTAGCCACAGCCTCCAGAAGTCTTACTAATGCAACAGTTACACATTTAGAAAAGTTTTCACCTATAAACCCACGAAACATACGTGCAAATAACACAAAATGCATAGTATCCAACTGAATTTGTTTTTCCCGTGGTGAACTTAATTGTTTTTCCTCTGCAACGGAGGCAATGGCTAATGCTCCACGTTCCCATACACGCGCAACGATCTCATGACAGGGTCTATTATCTGTTAAGTAAGGTCGGTGCATCCAACCATACACTAGATTAGCCATAGAAGTAAAACAGAAATAAATGGAAGGATGTACTCCATTCACAAGTATCACAGAGGAGGAAGAACTCCAGTTTAAGTTCCAATAGTCAGGGAACACCATTTCTTCTACAAATAATCCAATATATCGATCAACTAACGCATTATATGACTCTATAAGTTTTACTGTGGTAGCACTAGCATTATTACTAACAATACCAGTATCTGTAGTAACTGTAGAATTAGCATCACCGCAAAAGAGGTAATATTCCTGAAGAAGTTCAACTATTACTGTCACTTTCTGCATTTCCCATAATGGAGGAATCAATGATGAGAGAGATATCTTCCGTTGACAAATATCAGAGACAAGAATTTGTATAATTTCTTCCACGCATGCAGTGTTAGCTACTGCTATTTTGCCACCATATTTGCTAACAACAGAAAACTCTACAGAAGCCACAATTGCTTCAAGTAGTGACCTAGAAGACTGAAGTGGAGACTCCTTCGCTACATAAAGAGTAGCCTCTTTGAGAAATGACGGCCAAAGTGAATTGAGTTCTACCATTACTTCTTCATTCCCTTTTTTCTGCTGTTGTGGGCCATCATCACTAAATGCATCTCCGTTATCTGGTGTTGACCACAGTAGAACCATGTCCGCGCAGAGTTTCTCAAAGGACTCACGGGAGTTGTAATGATAACTACGGTCACCCTTCACACGTCCAAGAATATACGACGCTTCAGGTAATGCATGATATTTATCCATCCGTTACTCAAAATAGAGGTGTAGCCTAATTTACCTTTGTTCGGTTTATCTATTTCTTTCTCTTTCTCTTGACAATCTCCCCCTATTTGTCTTTTGTATATGGGTACGAGGTGATCCCCTCAAAAAAAAAAAAGAAGAACAATGATTATTAAGAGAGGAAAAGAGTGTGATATAGATATTTTTTCAGAGAATCCAAAAAAAAAAAAATAATGAATGTAATAAAATAAAAAGTTGATTTAATAAACAGAGAAAGAAAAAAAAAGCAACACATTTTTCATTGACAGAGTATCGAAGATATATTTGAAATTCTTGGAGAAGCTTACTGAAAAAGCAAAAAAAAAAAGCCAACAAATTGATAATGGTATAAATAAATAATAGCAATAATAATAATAATAATAATAATAATAATAATAATAATAATGGCAATAAACAACAATAGTTCGACATACCAAATAAACCCATTTCAAATACTATTTCTTCTGTTTCTTTTGTTTATTTGTCTTTTTTGTACTATTGTCATTGCCGTCACCCATCACACAAATGGTTTGGCAGCTATCACCACCTAACCTATTTTCAAGCTGTTTACGCATCCGTACGTTTGTTTCAACCTCCTTAATAGTTTCCTCAAGGTCAGCAATCTCAACTAAGAGACGATGTTCTCCCGTAGCGTAGTATTCTACTACACTACGAAGCTCACTATTGAGTTCATTCAGCAATTCTGTTAATCTTGACACTTCACATTTACACTGTTGCACCTCATCATCAAGATTTCGGTTTCCAAGAAATAAGGATAACCACCTCTGTCGAGCTCCACCATATTCTTTTTCCAAATTCATTTTACTATATATTTCTGTTGCATCAATATCATAAAATTTCTGTAGGGTAAGAGATAAATTTTGTTTACCCTGTTTTTGTAGTCGTTGTTGTTCTTCGTGCTCACTCTCATATTCTGCTCGACTAGTATCAAGTTGATGTTTAATCATTAACGCTAACGTTTCGTTAGACGTCTCAACCTTGGAGTCATACTTGGCATTAATGTGTTTCTTATTTGCCTTCTCCGCTGTAACAGTATCTCCTGTATCATCTACGAGAGATGATGGAAGATTATCCCTGTCTGGGTACTGTACACGTTGCATAGCACCGGTAGCTGTATCGAACAAAACAACCACACGGTGTACAAATGCATCACTATCGTAATCCCAAATCTGCTGTGTGAGCAGACTCATAGAAAAAAAATGGCGTTCCTGAAGGAAGTGGTGCTTTGCATGTTGTGCTTGGTAGCGACTGCAGCCGACAAAGCCACAGACAAGGCAAATCCATGGGTCTCCTGCGAGGTGACAGACTTCACAGGGTACATTGCTACCGCCTCCACGCTGCATGCGAAGCAGTGTGGTGCAGACCACACATGATGAGTGCTCTGTCATACAAGCACACGCTGAAGGTGGATCGCAGCGGCATGTGCGTGCCGTGTATCCTGTGAGTGTTGGCTCGAGCCTCTCAGCGCAGATGGTGCAAGTAGGCACAACGTAGTAATCTGCCCCCGGGTGTTCTTCATCTTGATCGCAGGGAAACACCATAACGCGTCGTGTGCCCAGCACGGGGGCGTCGTCTTCCTGAGCGCGTGCATGGAGGGCGATGGCTGTGAGGACGTCTGCGCAGTCGAGGGTCATGACGGTGCAGCCGCTGTGGGTGCAGGCGAGGAGGGCGCGGGGGCGCAGGGGGCTGTCGGGCGGGAGGCCGTCGGCGAGCCAGCGGAGATATCGGGCGACGGCCTCGACGGTGCCCGGGCGGAGGACCTCGCCGTCAAGGGGGTCGCGGGTGGGGAAGACGAGGAGGAGCGACCGCGTCGGCACAAACGGGACGAAGAACTCCCGCTTGAACTTCAGCCGCCGCAGGAGGACCACGCGTCCCACCACCGCACGAACTACACAGTCACCCGGCAGCTCACATGTCTGATCCTCGCAGAGGACATCTGTAACGTCGTACCTCAGCATACTTCATTTAGAAACCACACACACATATATATATATAGAGAGAGAGAGAGAGCGAAAGAAGGAAGGAAAGCAGTGCAAGAAAGAACGAAAGAAAAAGGGAGTAATGTTTTGCGGCAAGTGAGAAAGAAAAAAAGAAAAAGAAAAAAAAAATAAAAATAATAATAATACCAAACGATGCACTATACAAATGATGGATAGGAGGCATCAAAAATTGAGAAAAGCAAAAAAGAAAGAATAAAAAGAGAGAGGGAGAGTGAGAGACAGAAACGACCCACACATCTTTACTCTTTACCACTCTTTCCTTCTTTCCCCACCTTCTCTCTATTAATCTATGTGCCCATACAAGAGGGAAAGTAATATTGTGAAATAACTTTGACATCTTGGTCAATACTTTGTTCTTAAGTTAAACATCACTGGTCGTTTAGGTCGTAATTCTTTGTTTTCTTCCCCCTCTAGTAAATTCTCACCTTCTTTAATCGCGATATCATTTGTTGTTTCTTGCATCTCACACTGTGGACATCCACCACCCCGCACAACACGCTTTTCTACACTCATTGAAAAAGAATGCTGACATGTGGAGCACTTCCACCATACTGGAGCAACATAACCAATGCCAACAATTTCAGGGTAAAGATGCATGGGATTTTTATCATGATCCCACTCTTGTGCAATATCCGGGGCTGCTGTCTGTAATCGCGTTGGAAGATGAAATCGCTTACCAAGAAACATCTCCACACGTTTGCGATTGGCAACACGGAGATATGAGGCTTTCTGCCGTACTGCATATACTAAATTGCCACTGGGGGTTGTCTGGGACGAGGCGAGAGACGGTAGAAGAAACTGTGAATTGCTGCAGAAAAGCACTGGGGTAATGACAACATTAAAACGCCGCATTTTCTAATCCTATACAGATAAATGAGGTAATGCGAAAATAGTAATATGTTACAGAGCAAAAGAGAATAATAAAAAAAAAGGAAACAAATTTATAGTAGAGGTACATCATTTAGCATGGGAGAAAAGCACGCAATAACTTCTTTTTTTTATTTTTCATCTTTTTATTTATTTACCCATATTGGCTCTGATTTATTATCATGAGAAAACCATACTAGACATTGCAAATAGAAAAAAGAAAGAAACAAAAGAAAAAAAAAAATACATATTCGCTAACCCCTTTTTAGAACGCTTGCATTTTGTGTATTGCGTCTCTTCCAGAGAAGCAAAAAAAAAAAAAAAAACTACGTTGAACCCACTTTTATTAATATCATTTTTTTTTTTTGTTGTGTGTATGACATATCAAAGAAGAGAAGGAACATCAACAGAGAAAAAAGTAAATCACCTTCTCTACGATCGTACTTCAATGACTTCGCCACTCCCCATTCCTTTACCAACGCAGCGGGTTGTGACGCCAATCGTTTCCCCTCGCTTTCTGAGTTGATATACCATATCCACCACTTGACGAACTCCAGTACATCCCACAGGATGACCAAGTGAAATACCACTGCCCCATTGATTCACGCGATCAATTTTAAGTTCAGGATATTCCTTTATTGCTGCACCCACCACAGCTGCAAAGGCCTCATTAATTTCAAAGTAATCAATATCATCCAATTTTATACCTGCACGATTCATAATTTTAGGAAGTATCTTGAAAGCTCCTTCACCCATAAATTCCGCTGGAACACCAATATTACCATAGGCACGTAATTCAGCCAAAATAGGTAACCCAAGTTCCTTTGCTGCTTTCTCTGATGCTAAAACAATAGCAGCAGCAGCATCATTCATACTACTAGAATTTGCAGATGTAATTGTACCACCATTGGGTTTAAAATATGGTTTTTGTTTTTTAAAGAAATCCATATCATGTACTTTTGGTCCAGCATCCTTTATAACCATATGTACACCTTCCCGAGTCTTGACTTCAACAGGAGTTACATAGTCAAACATTCCCTTTTCCCATGCAATCACAGCATTTGCATGAGACCGAAAAGCAATTTCATCTTGTAGTTCACGTGATACATTATACTTCTCCACAAGACGTTCTGTTAAAAGTCCCATGAGTTCACCTTTCTTACCAACATTGTAATCCGTGAGTGCAGACATGAGACCATCTATCAAGATAAGATCACCATACATTTCTCTCTTTGTACGGCCTGTGAAGAGGTAACGGGGAACATTAGACATACTTTCCACTCCAGAAGCAACACCCACAGTTATTTCTCCAAGAGCAATACGACGTGCCACATCATGAATGGCAGCGGCTCCAGATGCGCAGTTCTCATGAACAGTTGTGCCTGCTGTAGTGGTGGGAGCCCCAATCGCATCACAGAGTGATCTTGCGATATTAGGACTGCGTGGATCTTGCATAACCCACCCAGTAGTTACATACTCCACGTGTTTGGGATCACACTTGGCGTGAGAGAGCGCCGCAACGGCAATTTGAGAGAGGAGAGGAAATGCAAGTAATGATGAGAGCTCCCCAGCAATGGCACCAATGGGACTTCGCGACCCTCCGCATATCACAACCTTTGCAAGAGACATTATTATTATTATTATTATTATTAATAATAAATATATTCAAATAAATAATAAATATATTTTTTCTTGTTTTACTACTCTTTGGCACTGTGTCTGCAAAAATCGAAGAAGAAGAAAAAGAATACAAAAAAAAAAGAATAGATGAAACACTAATACTGGAAAAAAAAACAAAAAAAAAAATGGATAAACACATTCCAATGATGGTAACAACAACAAGAAAAAAACGTCACTATTATTGTATAGAATAAAATAATATACGTTAAATATTAATACGAAACATATTAATCAGAAGAGTCACTAATATCAATAATAGAGGGATTAATTCCCACACAAACACAATCATCGTTATCAACATCAACAGATGAAGAAGACCAAGAAAGAAGAGTTGACTGCGCTTTTACCGCCTTCTGATCATTCAATGATGACTTTAACTCCTTCCTCTCGTTCACAGAATTAACCTCCTCATCATAGGTAGAGATATTTGTTTCTTCAATAATAGTAGAGTATAACTCATGCTTAACTAAACTTTGTGAACTGGAATATTTATCACCTTCCCTTTTGTTAACCATAATATCTGTTGAAACAGAGCGGAACTCCAAGTTACAACTATTCTCTTCTTCATTAATAGTGTTTGTTTCTGCAAGTGTATTAGTAGGAGCAAATGGATTTCGCTGTTTCTGCAATTGTGAAGAGATTATTTTTGTACACTCGGTCGTTATTCTGAGTGCTTCTTCCACTTTATGGATTGACTTGGAACTAAAGAAACGAGAGAGGGGTTGTGTATTAGAGTACTGTTGGCGTAAACGAGGAGCCTTCTCTGCAAATAACACTTCATGCCGTTTAAAAAGTTCTGGTGAAACCGTAGGTACGATACGTTCCGGATTTATAAATTGTACAAAGTCTAGAAGTTCAGAAAAACTACTATGCTCACTATATGGTACATGAAGTAATGTAATATAACTGTTCATTTGATATTTTTTTATTTTTTTTGTCCACCCTGTTGGTATCACACAAAGAACACCATCAAACTGTTTTAAATCAAGCATTTCATTATCCCAAAGTGGAAGCATTTCTTGATAGGATACCAAACGCTTATCACTATCTTCTATACCATTAACAGCTGTGGTGATATCGCTGCGTTGTCGTTTAACTTGTTTTCCACATACTGCAGAGAGAGAAGGGAAATCCAAAGAAGAAAGAGGAATAAGTATGGGTGTGAGAAAGTACCGTGTTTCTTCACAGGACTCTTCAGCTAAACCCAATGAGTCTACAGGAAAAAGACTCCTTACTACTCTTGATGATAATGAAGATGATGATGCTGCAGAAGGAGAAGAAGAGCCTAATATGTTTTCTGGTAGTTGAACTTCATGTTTATTAAAACCAGAAGAGATATCTCCATTACTTTGTGAAAAAGGAATAAAACGGTTTGGATAATAATCTAATTCTTGTAGAGATCTATACTTTTCAGGAGACACATATGTTGGAATAAACTTGACTTGTTGTTCCTCTTCCTCTTCCTCCTCATTTCTATTGGGAAACGGCAGGAAAGTTTCTTGAATAGAAAGTGCAATACGTTCTTTTCCAATAAAGTATGTTCCTATTAAAACCGCTACCGAAACTTTTTTTCCTCTTTTCTCATCTTTATCTTTTTCACTCTTACAATCACCATTACGATGATGATGATGATTATTATTATTATTATCACGTTGTAGAGCCAATGCACGCTCCGAAAAAACGTGTAATAATGTCTGATTAACTTCTCTCAAGACTTCTGTATGTGTGGGGAATTCAAAGCGTGGATCACAGTAAGTGTTATCAAGATAAAGTGTATTCACATTTCCCGTAATACACTTCAATACGGGATCATCCGCCATGTTGAACTCCCACTGTGGACGTGATAGTGTGGAGTAGAGGGAATTTGAATGTCCTCCATTAAACCGAAAGTCACCTGTGTGAAGAATGGTTCCAAAGATAGGAGAATAAAAGAGAAACATCACAGCTCCTGGACAATGATTGGCTGGAATTAATCGAACTGAAAAATAATCATGACTACAATTCATACTTCTATCATTTTCTGTATATTCATACAAGAGTTCACCATTTGTCAATGAAAAAACATACTCTACAAAAAATTCCATTCGCCTCACATAAGATTCCTCAACTCCAAGTTTCCAACATAGAATATTGGCTGTCGAACGACTAGCGTAAATTATTCCATGACGCCAACTATTGGTAATACCATTGTAGTGATCAGAATGAAAATGCGAGAGAAAAAATAATACACGAAACCCATTCATAGTCTTCATACAATCATTAGTTTCATTATTATCATTATTATTATTATCATTCTCCTTTATTCCAGAACAAGATTTTATGTAAGTACGTATATGACGAAATGCATCAACTAGTATAGCGATTGAACCACTTCGATATATTTCTCTCGAGCGCATATACTCCACGATGGGTCCTTCCTTTGAGAGAGCTTGAGTCTCCCCATTATCTCTCATGACTACACCCAAAAGGACAAGAAAATCAAAATAAAAAAAAAAATATTAAGGAAATAGCAACAACAACTATATATATATATATATATATATATATACGTATCTTTTTTTCTTCTTTTTTGAAATTAAAAAAAAAAAATTACAAAAAAAACGCAAAAACAACAACAACAACAACTACTACTACCGAATAACTCCTGTTTGCCGTCTCATCCAAGAAGTAGATGTTCCTCCCATTACAAAAGGATTTTGATCCCCTTCCTTATCATCATCATTGGTCTCCGGTGGCTCCATCACTCCTATCAACCGCATAAAGACAATATAGAAAAACTCCTGCATATCCATAAGAGTTCCAAGTATAATACACGCAAGACCTACAGCCACAGAAAGTGTTGCAAATTCAGGAGCAAACCTGGCGAGATGCGGTAAAAAGTTATACAATAAAAGTGCTGTCACCATAAAGATAAGGAAACAAACTGCAAGTATAAGAGTTTTTACTAATTTTCGAAAAAGTACTCCAGGTGTTACTATCAAAATGTTTTGACTAAGTAATCGATTTCGAATATCTGGGGTTTCAAAGATACTCAATAGAGCCACACAACCCACAAGAATCCCACAGAGAAGAAGCCCCGCTTGAAATAAAGAATAAAACTTTGGAGTCGCTACAGTACCACCAGTCAACATACTACCCTCAATAGGAACAGTTCCCTCAACTAAATCGCGTGAAACTGAAGCCACATGTTCCAGAAAAGAAACAAAATCACCTGTTCGTTCTCCTAATTGTGATAAACGCCAAAATAATGTAAATAAAACAGATAAAGAGATAATACCACCATAACGGGAATGACAGGCATTAGTAGTTAAGTTGTAGAATAAACATACATTTAACCACCATAGACATAAAAATCCCCAAAGACGAAAGGATCCCCAATCTGTTAGATAATTCATCTCACGAGCTACAAAACAAATAGCTGTACATACACAGACCATATAATCGGTTGAACAGGAGTCAATAATAGCAGGTACCCACACTGTCGTTAAAAAGAAAATAAGCCAAATAAGAAGTAATTCTACAACATGAACACTAACCACCAATGCTAGTACAGATAAATAAATAACGAAAAAAAGTGCGGTACACTTAACAATTCCTTGAATAGTT
Organism: Trypanosoma theileri; assembly: GCF_002087225.1. Classification (NCBI taxonomy): domain Eukaryota; phylum Euglenozoa; class Kinetoplastea; order Trypanosomatida; family Trypanosomatidae; genus Trypanosoma; species Trypanosoma theileri. The sequence continues at coordinate 1,299,187 of NW_021639843.1, read as the reverse complement.
TGATAAATAGAAGATACTACAGATGTAGCAGCTGTCCATCCACCACGTTTAGTAGGACCAAAAGCATAATTTACCATTCCAAGAAAACATAAGGATGATGCAAATAAAAGCCATGCACTTTTTCTATCCCAATCATCATTACGATACATTGCAAATAATGTTATTAATGAACGTGATAACATAAGTGTAACAATATACCAACGTAATGCTGCAGTAGCTTTTCTAGGAACATCTCTAAGAAGACGGTAACAACAAGAAAGAATTACAGCAGGACCTACATGCTCTAAAAAAGCTATTAAAAGAGATTTTAAAACTTCTATTTGTATAATAAAGTGAGGATTACTGTTTGCCAAACGAAGATCAAATCTTGATTTTTCAATACCATCAAAACCTACCAAAGCGAGATGAGCTAATGACCTTTTATTAGATAAAGTACTTGATACTTCTTCCTTTAATATCACCATCCCTTCACATCCAAGCAAAGCACAGACAAAAGCGGCTAACCACCATTTACGTTTTCCAGTTAAACCAGATTCACGCAATCCAATGTAGAGAACATCAGAGGCAAATACTCTATACGCAAGGAATGCCAATAGTGATAATGCCACTCCATAAAGTGTAAAACAGAGTCGTTCATTAAATGACATTTGTTCCAATAACAATTGATACTCTTCTGGCCACGCCATTTCTGTTCCAAAAGAATTATGAAGAGACGCGGCAAGCCATCCAACAACGGCAATTTCACGAAGAGGAAAAAGACAAAACACACTAAAGAGGGATACAAGCTGATACCATTGAGGTAAATGCTCTAGTGAATGAAATATACTTCCAAGATAGAATTCACTATCAGCAGCAGCAGCAAGAGAGGTAGTAGAAGTACCAGAAGCAGAAGTTATAGGGGGAGTAGTAGTTGTACCGCTAGCAGTGGTAGTAGTAGTGGTAGTATTAGCAGCAGCAGCAGCAGTAGAAGTGTTGTTGTTGGGAGTGACACTTTCCATGGCCTAAGAAATAACTATAATAGTGAAGTTACTGATATCCAGACTGTTAACAGGAAAGAAAGAAAACAAAGGGGGAAAAAATATATGTATATATAGAAAAAAGAGATCCATAAAAAATAATAATAAAAACAACAACAACAACAATGATCAAGTAGAAAAAAAAAAGTAAAAGAAAGAAAGAATGTGAGTAAAACGAACAACAACAAAAAAAAAAGATAAATGTTAATGTGTTCTTTCCTCTTAATAAACAGCTAATCTGTGATACGCCCCATATGTCTTTTGTGTATCTCTTTCTTCTTTTTTCTTCTTCCTCAGTAAGCTCAAGACTTGGAGCAATAGTTAATACGTAAAATATCCGATTGAATAAACAAAATCTCCTCTTCTGCATACATCCTTTCCCCCCACCCTTTTTTTTTTTTTTTAAACTCGTATTTCTGATAACTCTGACCAAAAAGAAAAAGGGGGCAAAGTTTTACAAAATAGTAAAAAAAAAAAAAAAATATGAATCACAGAATAACAAGCGGAAAGGAAAACAAAACAAACAGCAACACACACACACAAAAAAAAAGAATTCTCCCTCAATTATGAGTGTTACTCACTTGAGGTCATCATTTCCTTTTCCTTTTCTTCTTCTTCTTCTTTTCTTATTGTGGTTGCTGACGATTCATCCTGTTGTAATGGTAAAGTTTCCTTTTTTGTTTGTTTACGTGGTTCAAGAATAATTCCCTTCTCTTCCCATACTTTATCGGATAGATCGTTTGGTTTAAACGGTGTACTTACAAGCTCCTTAATGATAAGTCGTAACTCTTCCAGTATTTCATTATTTTCCTTGTTATTTGGATCCGTAAATTTACGACTAAGACATACGTTAAGAGATCGTCTAAACTTTCGAATAAGTTCAAGTGTCCCAAATGTAGCGCGGAACATAATCCACTCATCTACTACAGCAAGATTCAAATCATCACGGTAGGAAACTGGCATACTACTTGTACCCATAAGAAGAATAGTCCACAATGGGACATTTGTGAGTCCACGTACATGTAAACGTTCAGATTCATTAGATTTGGCTAATTCATCATATACAAAAAAAGGTTGTGTAATATCATCTTGAGAAGTACGATGTACTACAGATGCTGTAGATGGTGCTAAACGATCTGCAAGTTTATTTCTCATCATTCGTTTCCCTCGATTCATTACAACATTTGGGAATAAACCAGATGCAACTACACATTTCACTAAACCAACATTTTGAGCATCATCAGAGCACTCCGAGTTTTCTACAAAAATATCAGCTCGAGAATCATCCCTAGTCCTCCTTATATTTATATCAGGTCCTAAAAATCCACTTCCTGCAAGAATATCAAAAAATTGTTTTTTATACTTGGATACAGTAAGAAGTTGAGGAACACTAAGCATTCGTTCCTGAAGATCATATACAACTTCTGCTGGTGTTTTTTCATAATGTGCAATTACCCAAAAATTAAATGCATTAACAGAAGCAATAACATCTGATTGGGTATTGAAAGATAGATCTTCCTTATGTAGACGAACAGCATCACGATGTTCACGTGCACTTATAAAAACATCCGTATCAGTTACAGCAGCAATCGTTAACGCAGAGTCTAAACATTTTAATAAAGCTCCCATAATAATCATTTTCCCTACCTTGGGAGCAACAGGAAGTCGTGAAAGTCGTAATCCAAGTGGAGTTAACTGTCGTCTTGATGTTGTGGCTCCAAGTTCCTGAAGTCTCATCATTGCGGCTTCAATATTATCTGCAGAGGGAGGTTCAATAGCTTCTTGCAGGAATTCCGCCGGGTCTCCCAAGTCAAGTGCGAGGATATGTAAACAGAGAGCATCAAGATGTGTACGAAGCATTTCAGGAGTTTGAAAATCATGTACAGTTTGAAAGTGTTTTCTCGAATAAAGACGTATACACATACCAGGACGAGTACGCCCAGCACGACCACGTCGTTGTACACAATTAGCACGACTAGCATATACGGTTACTAACTGAGACATAGATCCCATTTCATTTCTACCAACAGATGTAGTTCCTTTTCGCATAACGTATGATTTTTCCTTTGCTCTACCAACATCTATAACAGCAGCAACATCATCAATAGTTACACCACTTTCAGCAATATTTGTAGAAAGAATTAACTTTACTTTTCCTTCTGGGGCAGGTAAAAAACATCGCATTTGTTCTTCTGCACCTACAGAAGAATGTAAACAAATAATATAAAACTTTGTATTACGTTCAAGAATTTCTTTCGCTTTTGTAATTTCATCCCATCCTGGAAGAAATACTAAAACGGAAGAATCTGTTAAATCAAGTGAACGTACAGCATGATCAATGGCGAATTGAATAGTAATATAATCAATTTCAGAAGTAGCTTCTAGAAAACCATATTTCGCAGTAGGAGTTAAACTTAAATTTTCAATGTTTCTTGAAATACCATTTGCTTCTTCCTTTTCAAGTACAGATGCAGCTTCTTTTAGTAAAGGTGGCATAACATTTTGTTCAGCAGCAATAGGGACTAAATCCTCTACAAATAATTCTTGTACAGGATGTACATAACCTTCTACATTAATAATAGGTGCATTATTAAAATATTTTCCAAATTGTTCAGCTTGTAATGTTGCACTCATTAAAATAACATGAAGATCTTTTCGACGACGTAAAAGTTGACGTAAAAGTATAAGCAAAAAATCTGAATTAATATCACGTTCATGTATTTCATCAATAATAAGATAATTAATTCCATTTAAGGAAGGAGTACTATGTAGTAAACGAAGTAAAATACCTGAAGTACAAAAATTAATATTACGTCCTGGTTTACTATCTAAACGAATAGAATAACCACATGTTTCACCTATACTTTCTAATCGTTCAGTAGCTACACGTTGAGAAATAGAAACTGCACTTAATCTTCTAGGTTGTGTAATAACAATAGAACAATCACCTCCTTTACCTTTTTCAGTCATATTATCCAAAATATATTGTGGTACTTGTGTCGTTTTACCACAACCTGTTGTACCACAAATAATAACAATTTGACTATTTTCAATGGCACTTAAAATTTCTTCTCGTTTACCATGTATACTTAACCGTTGCCTCTGAGCAGCATACTTCAATTGATACTCTTCACTTGTTAATTTCTTCTGTAATTTATCTATAAGAAACTGTGATTCTTGCATCCTCTGAGAGGTATCTAAAGCTACACGAGCTAATAAACCAGATAATTCACCTTCTGCCTCCTTCCATCGCTGTGGTTGAGCCACTTCCTCTTCTTCCTCCACATCTGGTAGACTTTGTACAACACGTTGAATACGCTCTTTTTGTGCATCTGTGAGAGCGACATTAGCGATGTGCTCCGGATCCAAGTATCTGTGTGTTCGAATGAGATCCATGAGTGCCTGAAACCCTGCCACACCCCGTGAGAGTTGAGAAAAGAGATGATCGTAGGCAGCTGGTTCGTTAAATCGCGGCCCCGCCTCGCGGCCCTCGCCGACCCACCGGCGGCCGTCCTCGTCGACGACTTCGACGGTAGTCGCGTGCCGGACGAACGGCCCCTCGCGGCGGCTGCGGTGCCCAACGACGGGCGGCGGGAGGCCAAAACAGACAGTGAAGAGTTCAATGATGCGGACTTTGCCGTCGTGCGAGAAGTCCTTCGCGACGGGGTCCCAATTGCCGACGGGGCGCCGCGGGGAGCGTCCGGGCCGCTTGGGGGACGCCGCCGTCGTCGCCTCGTCGCTGAGGAGCTGCAGCGGGTCCAGCAGCGTGAGCCGCTCCGACACCTCCGCCTTCAGTTTCTTTTCAATCTCCGCAAAGTCCGGCTCAATGCGCTTCAGCAGCGACAAGACGTGCATCGCCGCCCGCCGCTGCGAGGCGTCCTTGTTGAGCGCCACACCAGAGGCCATCACGTGCTCGTGGCCGGGCACCTCCACCGTGGTGAGGCACACACGGCGAGAAACAGGTCCAACCATGCGGGATCGCCAAAACGCAGGATACGTGACATTGGCAACTGTACAATACCGTTGAAGGGTATTCTTTGCCTCCGCATCAATAGGGACAGACTCAGATTCTTCCAAGGCAGCATCATAAAGTTCATCACAAGTTCGAGGACTTTTTTCCATTTCATAAAATATATTATGCTCTCGCATAGTGTTTACTTCAATATATCGTTGACATTCTTCCACATATTGTGTCCAATGTTGTAATAAATTTGATGGTAAAATTGGAAATGGTGGTTTTTCTGGAGCAGTTCCAAGTGTTAAAGGAAGTGGTGAAGAAGTATCTGGTGGTTTTATGGCATTTTCACCTACAAGCGGTGCCCAACGTCCAAGACTTTGTACACGTTGTGCATGTCTCATCTGAAGTTTAGGAAGATTATCAAACATACACAAACCTAATGCATCTATTATTCGTTCCGCATGCATCCAACAGAGTATTTCAGCATCACGTTTAGTTAATGCAGAACCATGAGCTACACGTTTTCCAAATGTCTCTGGAACAGGAACTGTAAGCTCTGCTACATGTAATACATTTCCAAGTCCTCTTAACTCCATACGAAATTCAGCTTCTAGTTTATTAATACCTTTTCGACGTAAATAATACTGTACACGTGCACGACAAACAATATCTAATTCTTTCTCCTGAACAAAGGTATAATCACGTCTTTCTTCAGGACTAGGTACAGATTCTGATTCTTCACAAGTATTATTAATTATATTTTGTGTAGCATTTGTAGTATCTTTTTTAGTAACTATAATAGGACTACGTTTCTTTTTCATTTTATTTTCCCAATGAATAGAACCTACTACTTCACGACGAAGAGGTGGTGGTGAAGGGGTATCAGATGGAATATTATTATTATTATTATTATTATTATTATTATTATTATTATTATTATTACCTCCTTTTACACCCATTAAGGGTGCATATCTTCCACTTTTTGTGCATAAATCAACATGTCGACGTTGTAGTATAACATCTGCATAAAGTGGGACACCAAGAGTATCAAGAATAAGTTCAGCATGCATAGCTGCAAGACTTTCGGCATCTTTTGGATCTACAGCTTCACCAAGGGCTATTCGATCTCCGAATCGACGTGGTACAGGAAGATTTAAAGCACAACGACAAATTTGTTGTCCTCCATTATCTTCGGCTTCAATTCGTTGAACATAGAAAACTTCTTCTGCTCGTCTACCCATGGATGAAAGATATCCTCTAATACGTGTTTTTGCACCTGAATCAATTTGACGAGGAGAATATAATGCATATTCATATTGAGTACATATCTCAGGATCTGTAGGTGATACCATAATATAACCATCAGGACTATCAGGTTTAAGTTCCCACAACTCTTTAGGGATTGTCTCTCGTATCTTAAGGTAATCTGTATCTGGAACTGCCTCTTTTGAAGCAGTAGTATTACTACTATTTTCTTCTACAGAAGTTGCAACTCTAGCCCTTTTTACTACACGCCTTTTGGGAGTCTCTACTGTTTTAGGCTCTTCTTGCGTTTTATCATCACATTTGTTTTCATCCTTCTTGTCGTCCTGAATATTACTCCTTATACCACTATCTACTGTAGAAGATGTGGAATTAGATGATGTAGTAATTCTTCGCCTTCCTGGGGGACTAGTAAGATTAGGATCCTGCGTTTCTGCTGGTATAGATTCACCTCGGGCTTTTCGGGTGGTAATCCACTCACTGCGAGCCACACTATCGCTTATAATATTAAATCCAAGTATATTCATCACATCAATGGCATGCATGGCAGCTAATATAATGGCTTCAGATGCGTTCATAGCGATACCTACTCCTCCACGAATACCATATAAATCAGGAAGTGGAAGTACTACTGTTGCCTTATAGTATCCTTGAATTTCTTCAACAAAGAAGGGATCAGTTCTTGGTACTTTTTCTTTTTTAAAAAATATCTTTAACTGTTCTACAGCCATGTGATCTAGAAAATTAGTTTCGGTAAATTCACATGTCTGTTCTGTGAGTGCACGGTGTCGCCTAACAAGATCTTCTTCATAGCTCATAAATGAAACTCGATTCTCTCGTTTCACTGATAGTTCTTTAAGAGGAATTGGACACATTACATGCGATGGATCTTTATGTTCTTCACCAGGAAGTGGTGCAGATCGACCATAACTCCATGCAGCTAATGCGTGTTGTTTTTGTCGTGTAGGATCAGATGGGAATAAAGAAATAGAATGTGCATCTAATACTAACTCTGCATGCATACAAGCAAGTGTTATTGCTACTTCACGAGTTAATCCTTTTCCTTGTGCTTTAATCTCAGTAAATGTTGTGAGTTCTGCAGGTAAAACAACAGTAGCGACACAATAGGTTAAACCACCTTTCTCAAGTGGTTCTTCCATTTGTGAGGTACAGAGATGTGTAAAGGAAAAATTATGCTCTTCAAAGAGAGATTTAATACGATGAACAGCTGTGGTATCATAAAGACAAGGAGAAAGTAATGTATGAAAAGGTGAAATATAATGATTTGGACGTACATCAATCAATAACCATTTTCCACCTTCCGTTTCATCACGATCCACAACACGACGTAAGGGAAGAGGAATTTTAATATCTGATTTACCTCTATCTACATCATCTGGCATTGGTGCCCATCTACCAGCTTTACGTGCTGCCTCTGCGTGTTTACGTTGCATAGAGGGAAGTGTGTAAATGTGATAACCAAATTCATCAATAATGTACTCTGCATGCATGGCCGCAAGTAATTCCGCATCTTTACTATTACAAGCAAGACCATGTGCCCATACCTCACCTGTTGGAGTTTGAAATGGTAATCGTACGCGAGAATGATAGAGTGAAGCCCCAGCATCTCCCTCTACTTCCTGTGTTTGAAATACATCATTACTACTTGTAACTGCTCCTTGTGAGAAACGTTTAATGAAATTCACTACTCGTGCTCGTGAAAATGCATCCACATGACGTGCCTCTAAAAAGTTTTGCGGTAATGCACTACTTCCCTCAAACCCCGACGATTGTTGTGAGTGTTCATCTAATGAAATGTTCAAATTGGATACGGTCTCCACAAAGGAAATCTCACCCGGTTGGATCTCCTGCGCATGAAGAAAACGTCTCGAGTTCTGCAGACCACGTGGAGCTAATGCGATAAATCTGTCGGAAAAGCGGAAAGCCACAAAAGACCAACGTGCCCACATTCCACCCTTTTCCGTTACTATAAAAATAGAAGAAAACAAAAAAAAAAAAAGAAATTAATCAAAGAAAGCAAAAAAAAGCAAAAAAATCTTATACACAACATTAGTCTTTCAATATCTTCTTTAGGGGGGAGGTCAGACTCACATAAAATAGCAAAATTACACCAAAAAGCACATTAGTGTTAATAATAATAAAAACAAAAAAGAAATAAATCCATAAAGAAAAAAAGATAACAAAAAAAAAAAGAAGAGAGAAGGTGGATTCTTACCTACACACACACACACACCTATTATCACAACTGAAGACAGTGATATTAATATACTTGACCCAAATAACTTTCTCACATTTAACAGTGCTTATATATATAGATATATAAACAGAGGAACAATAATTTTTTTTGTGTCTCAGGCTAAAGTATATGTATGTCTGTGATTGAAAAATACAAAACTACTCAAAATCGACAAGATATAAATAGGACCTACAATAGCCAATAAGATAACTGAAACTCTCCACCAACAACTCCATGAAAAAAAGAAACTTTTATCCATCGTTTCTGGAAGTAATAAAACTGCAAAAAAGTAGGCAGCTAAAGAGAAACATTCAGCTGCTATAAAAAGATATAAATGATTACGACGTTGGGTCCATAAAATTCTAAGATGTGCTGTACTCGCAACAATAACAAGTTCTGTTAAAAGCAAAGAGGTATAGGCGATAGTAATGATATGAAACATTTCTCCAGAAAACAAATGAAGTGAAAGAGACATCATAACTCCTCCTTGGTAAATAGAAATCCATGCCCATTGTAAAAAAGACCGTGTATTCATAGAACGTGATTTTAATAACTCTTTATAATATTGAGGAAACTCACTCACATCTTCTTCTTTAATATCTTCATCAAGAACTAATGCAAAGACTGGTGCCATAGTGAAAACGGTACTATACCCCATAAGAAGATAACCATTAAAAACAGACATTGTCGTTCCTGCAAAGAGAAGAGAAAAGAATGCTTGGACTATTGAATACACCATTCCTCTATGCATAATAAATTGACTCATTCGACATGTACGGCGATATGAATTTCTCCCATGCCATATAATAAGCCGCACACAATGTGAGAACTTCGTAATAGAGAAATCTGCAGCCATACTGGCTTGTTTTCCCTCAACTCCCTCAACTCCAATCCCAACATCTGCTGCTAATATCATAGCTACATCATTTCCTCCATCTCCTATTGCAGCCATACGAACTTTTTTATTGGAATATTTTTTTATCATACGAATAACATCTGCTTTTTGTGTAGGTGAACATCTTGCTAAAATAACAGAATAGGCAGATCTGGAAACTTCTACAAAACGTTTTGAGATGGGTTCTGTTAGACATAAAGATAAACAAGTACCATCCAAAACAAGTGTCCATGGGGATTCAAAAAATAAATCATTAGATACGGTGGTATGACGAAGTTGAAGAGTATCTAAGAATTTCTCCGTTTCTTCTAATGTACGAGTCGTCATTACTTCTACAACACCATTACGTGGAATTAGTCTTGTTGAACGACCAATAGTTGTAGCTGTTTCTATTTTATCTCCTGTTAATATCCATACTTTTATACCTCCCATTCCTAATGTTTCAAGAGATTTGGTAACATCATCTTGCAATTCATCTTCTACACCCGTAACTCCAATGAGTTTCATATCTTTTTCAATAAGACTCATTGCTGCTTCTATAGATTCATTTCGTGTATTACCCAAATCTATATTGGCTTCATTATATCGAGTTAAGAAAATTTCTAACTGTTCCTCTGTTAATGTTCTCTGTGCAAATACCAACGTTCGAAGTCCTACTTGAGCAAATTCTTGACAACTCTCTTGTAACCAATCAGAAGAACGAACAACAGTTGCAATTTTAAAATCAGCTCCCTTCATAATATATTTATATATACCTGTATCTCTCTCTGATGATTCACGTAATATAATTCCCATACATTTTCGTTCAGAAGTAAAAGGAAAAGCTTTAATAATATCATAACTTATTGTTTTTCCACCTGGTGTGGTAAATTGCATACTATTTACATCTCGATGAATGAGAGTAATTCCAAGGAAACTACAAAATTTTACAAAAGCAATTTCATCGGGTGATGAGGCTTGATATTCCAATTTTCCCTCTTCCATTACAGGACTCACATTATGACATAATACTAAAGCCAAAAGAGCTTCACCAACAGATGTAATATCTCGCATTAAATTTCTTTGAAGAGATAAATAGTTACCTTTACCACTATCTACCAAATCATTATTTTCAGATTCATATTTTTCATTAAAAAAAGAAGCTATAATCTTTTTAAAACGATCCACTTCACGATCATTTAATATTGTATCAGCAGCAACTTGTAATAGACGAAACTCCATCTTATTCTTTGTTAATGTTCCTGTTTTATCGGTAAATAAATATTGTAAACGACCAAGTTCCTCTGGAATATTTGTATTTCGAACTACTGTACCAGGTATCTTACTATCACGATACATCTCATAAGAGTACCACATACGTCCAACATCCACATTCACACGCATAGAAATAGGAATAATAGCAGAAAGTAAAATTAAAAAACGTAGAAACATAACAAACCATTGACCATCAAATCTTTGTTGTCCAACTAGTAGAAATGATATGATTACAAGGAATAAAAAGCATAAAGCTCCAATAAAGTTTAATTCACTTTCAATAAGACCCATTTTGGTTGAAGGTTTACTACAATTCATAGCACTACGTGTATCTACTCCTGTATGAATTACCACAGCCACAAGTGTACCTGATGCTACTACACAACTTGCCCAAAGTGTGTTATCAAGCGAAATAGCTTCAGATTCTCCACCTGAGGTTTCTAAAGATCCTGCAAATTTATAAATATCTTTATGTAAAGGTTCACAGTGTATATTTGCTCGATATTGACTAAGTGCTTCATCACCAAGTGGTTGTGTTGCCTTTAAAGCATACCTAAGTTTCCAATCCGTCTCACCATCTAATTGATCGGTTCGAAGAAAACATGTTCCACTACTCTCTGATGAACGAAGAAGAACACAATCGGCTGGAATACGTTGTCCATGTCGAAGAACTAATAAATCACCCACTTGAATAGATGAAGCTCTTATAATGCCTGTACGACCATCTGGAAGTAATTTTTCAAATTTTTCTTCATTTGCTGTTCGATCTCTTCTATATCGTTTAATATCATCTACAGCATCTTTTATGAGTGAAAGCGACACCACAAGTGCTAATGGTGAGAAGTATGTAATGAGAAATCCCACCTTTAATGCTGGAATCAACTGTGAAAAAGCAAGTAACAGATAAAATATATTAAAGAAAGCTCTAAACTGATGAAATAACGAAAGTGGAAGAAATGTAAGAAGTGAATAACGTCTATTATTCACGGCGTTATCGGGAAACCCACTCCCGGACCACACGGCTGGTGTGCAGCCAATAGCAATCACTCGAGCCTCATTCACACTTGCGGTATCGCAGTTCAGCCAATGCCGCAGCGTCTGTGCGTAACTCACAGGCCGCCGGGCTGGAACCGGCAGACACAACGCAGCCTCCGTTGGACTTCTCTCTTCAGACGCAGAACTATACATTGCTTGCATCTCTACACCTTCAAGCATAGCTTCTCCCACAAGGAAACAAATCAAAGATAGAGAGTGAGAGAGAGAGAGAGAGAGAAAGAGAAATGGATATACGGAGAGTATAAATCAAGAGAAAATCATAAATAAAACAATACATAGAAACCCCATAGAATAAGACGTGTTGAAAAAAAAAAAGTATGAGTCAGAAAGAAAGAAATACAAAGAAAAAAGAATCCCAAACTGTACTCTTATCAACTACGAAAACAGAGCAAAAACAAAAAGATATATATATGAAGAAAGCAATTCATTATACGAGCTTTTCTTTCACCATTATCGTTATCATATCAGTAATAAAAAGAAATGATTTAATTTAATCTTCTCGTATTGGCCATGTACTTTTTTTTTTTTCCCCAGGTGAACAACAACAACAAAAAAAAAAAATTAGAGAAAGGAAGCGATCGTTTTCATCACTTCCAAGAGTGAATTTAATTGACGCATGGTTCTTGATCCTTTGGTCATTATAAGAAACAAAGGACGTCTACGCATCCATAGACTCGGCTCTTGCGTAATAATCATAACGGCAGAACGATACCACCAATCTGTACTTGTAGTGACATTACCAAAGCAGAAGCCTCCGCCCACTAAAGTGCCAAACCCCAATTGAATCCATGCGGTATTGGTAAACACTTTATAATGTTTAGCCATACTTTCTCGGGCATCATCACTGGAGAAATCCACATCTGCCGGTACAACTTCTGTAGTGAGAAACATCAAATATGTAACGGCATCTTTACGTAGATTATAACGAGTTGCAAGTGGTCCCTCATCCACTTGATGAGCATTAAATAAAAGACATTTATTCGTTTTTGAAGCAATACTGTACATTACAGCATCAATTCCTTTAAGATATTCCGGTTGAAGACCCGCCGGGGCATAAGCATGTCGAAGTATTACACCAAGATAACGAAAATGATGATGGGCTTCACTATTCATAGTGTTGAACACAGACATAATCTTTTCTTCTACAGAAAGACGTAGAGGAAGAGGAATATAAGATTCTTTATGTCCTTGTTTGTATAGTCGATAAACCAAAACGGCACGGTATCCACTTTCAACACGTCGGACTTCATGTAAAACATCACCCGTCCACGCCGCAAAAGACATAGCAATATTACCATCTGTTGTTGTAATTCTCTCAAGGGAACCAAGATCAACTGTATGTGCCCACTGGACATCTGCATTGTAGCAATCACTATACATGGAGGATGTAGAAAGACTTTCACAATTGCATTCTGGTGTTTCTCGACCAATATAAAAAACAAGTTGTCCAGGATCTTTTACACTATTTGAAACTGTACGTTCCTGACTAGTACCAGATTCAGACAAAATAGGAAGCTGCATAGATATGGAACCAAACATATCAGCAGATGACATGGAATCACGATGGGGTACGAAGAAATCACCCACTCCGTACATAACCAATTTATACAATTCAGCACGGATAGATACAGCAGAGGGACATATCTTTTGGTGAATCTCCTCCAATTCAAAAGGAAAATCAAAGGTTGAAATAGAATGACTCACTTGCATAGAGTCTGCAGGTGCTTCGTGCGACATACGTAGATTGGTATCAAAGACATCACCTCGCATCTCTACACCGACTAAAGATGGATTTAGTGCAGTGTAGAGTGAAGTTACCTTCTCAGCAGGTATAGGCAACGCAATGGACATTCCCGCCACTGTTATAACGGCATCAGCAGCCGGTATGCAGACTGTACCAACATGCACATCTGTGTTAATAGAATTGTTTACAGTATCCTGCAAATCTACTAATGTTCGATGTAGTTTACTTGACCTGTATTGACAATTCATATTACCTAGATCCTCTCGAGCCTGTTCCAAAGCATCCATATCTGTAACATAATCATCAATAAGGCCATCGTAACTCTTGGCTATTGTCAGTTGAGCTTCATTCATCCTGTTCGTTATTTTTATTTGCAATTTCTTTACACTGATGAATATTCTTTGATAGGATCATAGTCATCATTGCGTTCATTAGTGTACCAGAAAGAAAAAAGAAAGAAAGAAATCCATAAGGAAAGAGAGTTTTTTTTTTTTTTTTTTTAAGTAGATTATTCTTTATACACAATATAAATTATTTAACTACATCACATTTACAAGAATTATAGAGAAAAAGAAAAAGTCATTTAAAGGATTAAATATAATTGTATTTGTTTAATCGGTCCCATTTCTCACCAAATCTTCTTCATCCTCATCCATAATATCTCCTCCGGTTGCTGTAGAAATCTTTATATATTTGCTGTAATTCACTTTAGAATGGTTTGGGGATATAATAGCAATATATCCCTCTGTTACGGGTGCTTCTACAAGTAGTGAGGGTCGTTCTTGAACTGCCGCGTTCAGCTCCAACACAAAACCATCTATACAAGCGGGAATATTATACACAGTTCCATCTGACATTGTCACTACACAAACTTTAGTATCTTCTTGACATATAATAGCGTTCTTCTTGCGTTTTCCAACTACTCGAACACCTTCTGGGGTCATTTTCGAGTTACCACGACCTGATCCAAACGTTACTGAAGCTATATGAAGATTTACTCCTGAATCATTTTCCTCAGCTGTAACTTTTTTTTCTCGACACGAACGAACTGCGGCGTGTGATTCATCAATACAAAGAATACAAAGACCATTGCTATGAACTAGTAATCTACAGTTGTTATTTTCCACACCTTTACAGTTTTTCACAAGATACTGATGATAGTAACGCTCCGTGTAATACTCAAACGTAGACGGTTTGGCATCTACAGTATACGAAAGTGTTTCAGTATGCATTTCTCTCAATTCCATTTGGGAGGAAAACAAACGAAAGTAAGGAACACAAAAAAAAAAAAAAACTTTAAATTAGTGTTACATGAAAGAATTGAATACATATATAAATAAATAAATAAATATATATATATATATATATATATTCATATATATATTTGTAATAATAGATATACTATCAAAAGTGTGTCAACACTAGTCCGTTAAAGGAAGAACATAATTTGAATACCGAAAAAAAACCAAGAAATTAATTGCCCAAGTCAACAACGAACAACGAACAAAGAACAACAATAACAATAAAAGGATATCTGTAATGTAAAGGAAATTCTTATCTAAGGATGCCTTTTTATTTTTTATTTTTAGAGAGAATCTCCAACTCCCTTCTTCCACCCCAACCATTATAGTCTTAAACTTAATCCGCATACGTATAATAATATCCTCAGATTATAATTACTCTGGAGCACTACCAACCAAATAGGAACGCTGAAACTTGCGTTTGAAGCTTGCACGCTTTTTTTCCAATCCCTCCTTATAGGCTTCCTTATAGTGTTTCCCACGCTCATCTGTAATATCTACCTCAAGAATACGATAGCGTAGATTAAAAGGAACACGTCCTCCAGAGATGTTGCCTAATCGACGAGCAAGGCGAAATCGCTCTTTATTAGATGCTCCACGGTTACGAAGATCTTCCCTTTCCAGTGGAGATCGTCGACGCGGTTTTTCCTTATCTTGACCGATTTCTCTCTGTGGTGCGGGAGCTGACATGGCTTGATCCATTTCTGTGTCGGGCCCAATTGTGTCAAATTGATCAAATACTGATCCTAAAGATGAGGCTTTAGCCATAAGAACACCTACAGGAGCAACAGCATGCTCAGAATCATACAAATTCATAAGTTTCTCATATTCTTGGGCAATTTTTTCTTCATCTTTATTCGTTACCGTTTGCACTAAATTCTTTTCATGTTTTACTCTATTCTGGTTATAAGTGAGATTTGTACTGCTGCTGGTAGTAGTATTGGTAGTGGAAGTATTCCCTTCTGTAGGAGAAGAATGTAATGTTTCTTCTTTTTCTTCTTCTTCTTCATTTAACATATCTAACCATGCACTGCCTAATACCTCTGTATCCTCTGTCAATGTCTCTATCGGGGAAGGTTTCAGAGATATGTTTGAGGGTACATGAGTGGAAATAGCATTTGAAAACTGTAACCTTGGTTGAAATTCTGTTAAAATACACATATCAGGATTATCATTTATAAGATTTTCTTCTTTTTGTACTATATTCTTTGGAGGTTCAGATGACATAACAGATATTTTTCCTGAAAATAAAGAAGTAAGTTTGCTACTCTGAAGTTGTTTCACAAGACTTGGATCATCTGTACAAAGTACTACATTTGTATCTTTATCCGCTATTGCACGAATCATCGCAACAACTAATAATAAATGATCATTATCTGATTTAGCAGGATCAAGATTTATCGTTTTTAGAGTAGTTTCTGGTATAGCATGAGAAAGTAGAGACTCTGTAAAGTGAAGAATTCTTGTCTTTACATCCTTTTCTTTATTTCCAAGAAGTGCGAATAAACTTCGAAGACGCTGTGATGCAATAAATGGTTCAGACTTATTAGCTTCTTGTAATGCAGGATCAAAAGAAATATAATCTTTACTCTCTTCAATAGTTGTTGCCAATTGCTGTAAACAACAATAAGGGATCAAAACCAGAGATGAACCACCACCACTATTACTATTATTATTACTAGCGTTTATAGTCTTTCCCACAGTAAGAAAATATTCACTTGTTTCCACAAAAGATGAATCAAGTACACAAATAGTACTAAATCCCACAAGTTTGGTACGTAACGTAGAAATATCAGTAGCAATAAAATCTCCACTAGATAGTGCGTAATCACTAAAATGTTGAATAGAACCTATCAAGCTAATATCTAGCTTTGGAATATGTTTAGTGATTTCATCCAATGCCTTATTTACCTCATTTCCGATAAAATTTCTATAATACATTGCAGCTGTATTTCGAAAAGCTTCATCAAGGACTGTTATATCCTCAAATGAACAAGTACCATAGACTTGAGCATCCAAGATGAATTGTTGTACTCTTCGTGGTCCAAGACCTTCCATAAGCATTCGATAAAAATCTCTACGATTTAATGCATTACGATAGTAAAAAAAATCGGTGTAGCAAAATTTCCAGTAAAGTTCAACTTCTCTTGTAACATCATAATCTTCCTCAATTTTTTGTCGTTCTCTAATTTCTTGTAATTGTTCTTGAAACATTTGTAATTGTTCTTTTGGTGATCCTTCACACCTTACAATCATAACTGCCCTTGTTACATCAAGAACACGTAGATTTGCCTCTTGCATACGGCGAAGTGTTCGAAGCGCCACAGAAGGTTGACTCACGGACATAGATACAATTAAGTAATGATATAACTCAGATGTAACACCACCATCCTCTACAAGTGAGGTACGAAAGGCTAATGAAGAAGGATCCGAGAAATCACGCCAAATATCACGTTCACCAGCTAAATATTTTCTCGCACTCGCTTTTTCCTTCTCTTCTGCAACTCGTTCTCGATACTCTTGTATAAGTGATACGACACGTTTCACATTATTTGAAAAAGCAGCAGATTTTAAATCTGAAACAAAACTTTCATGAAGAATTGAATCCCGAAGATGAGGATGAGAGATTGTTGGTGAAGTCCAAGGAACTCCTGCCTCTAAGTGAGGAAAAGTATGATGTCGACTAACAGTCGGCCATGCACTACAACAAACGTCTAAGTTTTCACTTTCAGGAAGAGCATCAATAAATTCCATAAGTTCTGGTTTTGCACCATTCACTATTTTTGGACGCAAAACTTTAAACGCTTTAAATAATTTTTCCAATTGTTTTGCTTCATCATCATTTGAAGGTTGATAATGTGCAAATTTAGTTTCCCCAGTAATATCATGTTTTACTTGTGAACAATATCTAGCCAAGTAGGTTTCCCAGACGGCTTCTGCCATATCTTCTGCACTTTCATCACTTGGTGAGAGTGAGGCAATGTGAAGAAGCCAGGTGTAGTGGGAGAGTGGGGATAATTCTCCCGTCTCCACCAGATACTGTTGCCATCGAAATGCCGTTGTCAAGTCCCGACCCACCGCGCACAAGCGAAAGAACTCCTGATATGTCTCGGCCCCCACCTTATGGCTGTGGGCCATCACCTGAAAGGCCTGCTGGGTGTACATGTACGCCTGCCGCCGCGGGATGCGCCGCTGCTCGAGCTGCACGACCGTCGCACACCACGCGAGCAGGCGGGCGCAGTGGCGGTCGGCGAGGAGGTGCCGGTGGCGGTGGAGGGCCCACGCGAGGTGCCACGGCCGCGGCTCGCGGTACAACCGGCGGCGGAGCGGCTCCAGCGGTTGACTGCCGCCCCACGCGCGGAACACGTCGCCGTGATGCCCCCGCGCCTTCACACCACCCCACATCTACAGATGAGGCGCCTACGGTAACTCTGTGTCTATCGATCTCTATCTATACGCATGCATGTGAAAAGAAAGAAGAAGGAAAAAGAAAAAAGTATCAGAGTTCAATAGAGAAACATATAAAAAAAATTCAAATCTTTCTTCACTATGAAAGAAACTTTTACCTCAATGGTTAAAGAAAAAAAAAAAAAAATGAACCACACCACCCTAAAAGACTATTTCATATCTTAGAGCTCCATCGGCTTATCCTGAAACACCCCACATTCCTTTGCATGCTATTGTCATAGAGGATTTGGGCGATTACCCTAGCTGAACGACAACATGAAGAATATTGTTTTTACTCCCAACTGTGACCTTTGTGTAAATATATATATACTGGAAAGACTGACATTAGTTAGTGGGTCGTTTCTCCTTCTGACTCTACTCTCCTCATCGTATTCTCAAGTGGAATGAGTTAACTCACCTTAAACTACGGCTTGACAGACGCACGTTATTTTGTAAATTTATTCCACATACTTGTGTTATCTTGTCAAGACCCACACTGCTTTCACTGTCCAAGAATACAATATTCAGGCCATTCAAGGAGAGGCCACCAATAATATAGAAAAAGGGACTTTGAGAAACTTATGTTTGTAAAGATATCCCCAGAAGGTGGTCTCATTGCCGCGTACAAAATCGCGAATAACAAAAACAAACAAATAAAAACGTCTTCCAAAATTTATCTAGCCATTCTTTGAACGTTGAAGGGGCAACAGCTATTCTTAAATAAATAAAAAAAAGAAAATCTTTACTGAACACCTTTCAATGTGCACACTTTTTAAGAAACAAATCAAGTAGTAAAAAAAAAAAAAAATAAATAAATATAAAACAAAGAACGTAATTGAGTTATTCTCTCATTTATTTAGTCTTATCCGGATGCACACTCTTTTCAGAATTTTAAAAGAACATAGATGAAAGAGAAAAAAAAAAAACTTGAGCGTGAGAGTGATGAAAGAACCACCACCACCCACAACACCTCACCATTACTGGTATTACCACTATCAGAGCGGAAACTCTCATGATACTCAATGATTCGTATTTTCTCTAGCATTTACTTCACTTTTAAAGGAAAAGGATTTGCCTTGTCCCGTGTCACAACTCTTCAGTTTCTTTTTTCTCTTATTCCTCCTTACTCCTACACTTACTTATTCCGTCTTTTTTGGTTTGATTTTGTTCCCCATCTCTCTCTCTTTTTCTCTCTCGCTGCCCTTCCACACATCCACCCCCACAGAAATATATATATATATATATATATATATATATATGTATATATACAACATCAGTTCTCTTCCTTTTTTTTTGTCACCTTTTCCCTTTCACACCTCATTTTTCTTTTTGATTTATTGCTTTTCGCTGGAAATTCACTCGAGTGAAATACCAGGAGCAACGTACTCTTGTTAGCCTTTTTTTTCTTTTTGATTTCCTCAGTTAATTATGCATTTACTCATTCCTTTTTTTCCATTCAACAATTGTTTAGTTTATTTTTGCTTACGTTTTTTTTTTCTTTTCTTTTGCTTCGTATGCCTCCATTTTCGGTTCTTCCATTTTTATTGTTCTCACTCTTGCAGGTGTACGCCCAAGAAAAGAGAAACACATTTACGTGCTTGCATCTGGAAAAACCATAACACCAACTAAAACAAATGCAACTCAATAAGACTGTTGGCACACTCCACAAAATAATAATAACAATAACAATAATAATAATAATAATAATAATAATAATAATAATAATAATAATAATAATAATAATATCAGAAAAAGAAAACAGAACAGAAAAAGAGAAAAGAAACCAGAAAGAGTCATGACAACAACAGCAAAACAATAACAAGAATAAAAATAATAGAAACAATAATAATGATAATAATAATAATAATAATAATAATAATAATAATAATAATAATAATAATAATAATAATAATAATAATAAANATAATAATAATAATAATAATAATAATAATAATAATAATAATAATAATAATAATAATAATAATAATAATAATAATAATAATAAAGCGGAAATGTACTGATGTAGAGAAAAAAAAAAAGAAAGAAAGAAAGAGCTGTTACAACACATTATCTATTCTTTCGCCATCGTGCTAGAACCCATGTTGCCACACCTGCTGCAGTGATTGCGACACCAACGGTGCTTACCACGTAAAGCAGTGTGGGATTCCGCACAGCTCGAGGGGCATTGGGAGCTCTCACTTCTCCAGCACGAATCATTTGATCAATGGATGCTCGTATCGTTTCTTTCATGGGAATAAATTTCATTTCAAGCTCTGAAATAGCCTTATGCGCATCAAGAACCTTGCGAACACCTGTAGTGCGCCATAAAAATCTTAACTTCACTTGTGAATGAAAAGCCCCAACAAGAAGTGTTACGAACGTGTTTGCCGTTCGTGTAGGGGGAGTAAGATGCGGATAAGCTTCTTTAATCATTACTGAGAGTTCGGCGTAACTAAAGCACCCATTAGAGACTATAACACGCTGATCTTTTACTTCTTGACACTCCAAAGCCCGAACATGCGCTTCAGCAACATCGCGTACATCTACGTAATTCCAATACAAGTTGGGTGCAAATGGAACAGTTGGCGAGGCTGTAGCTAACTCTTGTAAACGTAGCATAGCATCGCTAATCTCATCTGTACGACTTGGTCCAATTGTAATAGATGGTAAAATAACTACCAATTCTACTCCAAGCATCTGCTTTAAACGCCATGCTTCCTTTTCAAAGCAAATGCGAGCATAGGGAATAGGATCGGTAGCAGCGGTAGCCACAGTATTCCAGCAGGATTCATCAAATACACCACTGGGGGGAACGGCATCTGTTACGTGAAACACAGAGGTCGCTGCGCCGGTGATCACCACACGCTTCACTGTTGATTTACCAGCCAATCTTATTGCATCAAAAAGAGCTTGAACGGCATTCACATGTAATGCAACAGGATCCTTCACACCATAATTTACTTGAAAGCCACAGTGAATTACGTACTTACAGCCACGTAGCGCATCACGTAATGTGGTTGAATTCGTCATCTCTGCTTCAAAAATACTGAGACGCTGCTCTGAATCACGGTCCATGGAATAAAGTTCGTTTCGCTCCTGTTGGCTTAGGGTATCAGGGACAGTAACTCGTACAGTATACCCAGCGTCTAGGAGTTTTGCCACAATGTGGCTAGAAATATATCCTATACCACCAATAACCAGTACGTTCGTCTTATTCTTGACACTTTTTGCTCGTTCCTTTTCACTTTCAGATGATAACTGATTAAGAATAGTTGATACCGTAGTACCTGGGGATCTCTCCTGTTTTTGTTGTTGATAATATTGCGGCAATTGGTAATGATTTTGCACTTGCTGTTCTTGTTGTTGCAGTTGGTGTCGAGAACCAGAGAAAGGAGGTATCTCTTCCTCTGAGAGTATATCCCCATTCATTGCGTTGAGATCCAATGCGCTTCCAGAAAACACCTTCTGAAGAGTATGAGCAGCAGGTTGGGGACGAACAGGTTCTCCATCCTCTGTGAAGAAATCATCACCAGGTCCCAATATATGTGGTCTCTTCACTAAATTAGAGCGGCGAACAGTCTCCATATCCTCTAAAGAGAGACAACTGCCAGAGAAAACACGCAGCATCGCTCTTGTTCTTTTTTTTTTTTCTTTAATGGGTTCTGTTCACTACTTTCTGCAAAATTACTTTTATTTTCTTTTTTTTTTCTTTAACTTTTTTGGTATTTATTCTTTTTTTTCTCCCCACCTTCCTTCTCTCTCTCTCTCTCTCTCTCTCCTTCTGTTTCTCTCTCAGAGTCCTTTCCTATTACTTACTCAATTAACTGCTTTCCCTATTCACAGACCTTCTATTTCTTCGCTTGAGGAGATTGGATTCAAATAAAAAAGGTGGTGGTTGTGGTGGTGCAGGGGGTTGAGTGGGGCGAGATCCCTCGTTCAATACCTCTTTAACTCTGTATGTATTTTTTTTTTTTTTTATTACGTCGTCGCCGCTGTTGCTGTTGCTGCAAGCTTTTGTAAGTTCTGCAACCGTGCTCACCTTCTGACGTCTCACCACAGAGACGCACAGATGGGATGTGTGTGTGTGACTTAAGTAAATAAAAAAATAGTAGTAGAAGTAGAAAACGAAACAAGAAAGAGAACGCAACGTGCAGAATACAAGCAAATTGAGAAAAAGAAAGCATAAAAAATAAAAACAAATAACGCAATAAACAGAATAAAAAAAAAAAGAGAAAAAATATCTTTCACAAGAACAGTTTGAGGAGCATTATTGTCTTTTTTTTGTTGTTGTTGTTCCTATCTTAAACTTCTTCGTTTTTTTGGCTTTGGTAAAATAGAAGTAACTAAACATTTCTTCTTTCTCTTACCAGAGATAAGAGCCACACAGAAAGCCATCAACAAGTCATACTATATAATACACCCTCTCATGCAATCCGTTTTATCAGAAATTGAAGAAAATGATAAATTAAAGAAGAAACAAGAACAACAACAACAACAACAACAAAAAAAAAACTGTAACTACTTCTAATGGCGATAGTACACTACTTGCGACTCATCACCTGCCGGGTTCACAGTTGTACCATCCCCATGTCCGGTCTCTTCTTGCTGCTGTTGTGGCCTTTTACCAAGTCGCAATTGAGTTCTGCTGACCGCGAGAGAAGTTGTACGAGGACTTCCTCCTTTCTTAGGTTCTCTAGATCCTTCATCAGGTGGAGGACTACCACCTAATAACACTGACGCCGATGGCCCAACAGTTATAAGACGGTTAATGACAGCAGCTTTTTTCTCTAATGCGCAAACCGTTTCATCTAAACGTTCATCATAGGTATCATAGTAGGTATTACTTTCTACCAAACAGATGGGAGTTGCACCTTCCAAAACTTCGCTTCCTCCTCCTCCTCCTCCTCCTCCTTCTGAGAAGGAAGCACGTCGTTTCTTTTGTACTGGCGCCATATCTAGTGAAATAAGTTGTGATTCTCCAACTCGACCTTTAGACAATGAAACACGTTGTCTACGTAAGTTTCCAGTATCTCCGTCTCCTCCAATTATTCCCCTCATATCATGCTGCGGTGATGTATCTGTGACAGCAAAGGGATCAAGAGCAGCAGCACCAGCTCCTGCCTCTTCTTCTTTATTTGCTTCTTCATAAGAGGCAAAGACTGGTGTGTCTCCACCAGCCAGAGAAACTGTTACCGTTCCTGTAATTCGAGAGAATGCAGCTAACTGCTGCTTCCATACAGAGTGTACCAGCGAAGACCTCACAGTAAATGGTAGCTTTGACCACGCTACACTTGTACGCACCACTGAAGGAGGAGGTGGTTCTTTTGAGTAGGGGTAAAAATTTCTGCAAGCCGGGACATAGATTGCATCTTCACCTTTTTCCTTATCTTCTTCATATGGTAACACCACTGGTTCTTTCACCTCATCTGTTACAATAATATGAGCCAAAACAACCTGCATCCATATTTTATCACCAATACCAATACTATCACCAACACGAAGTGTAATAGAATCCGATTGATGAAGAAGAAAGCGACTTTCTTGACTTCCTTGACTTAAAGATTTTGAAGTAGCCTTGGAACGTACCACAGTTAAAGTATTTTTGCCGAGACACTTTAATACAAGCCGTTGTGCTACATGTGGGTGTACACGATCAGAAGAAAACTCATCGTTTTCTCTTACTGTTGCCAATCCTCCTCCTCCTCCTCCTCCTGTTGTTGTTATTGTTGTTGCCAATTCCTCCGCAGTAATGGACATCATTCGCCGAGAACAACGGGGGTCGTTACCTATTCGCCAGTATAATTCTGGTGAGTGCCTGCCGAGCACTTTACCGCCTACTTGGTTTTCATTAACAAAAGCAGCCGATGATGGCGGTAGCACATCGACGTATGGACCACCAAAGAAAGGCTCCCCACAGTGCACTAAAAAAGAACGAGTCTCCATATCCACCAACTCCTTCTAAGAAATATACCACATCCGACAAAATAAAAAAGAAAACATAATAGAAGAAAAAAAAAAAAAAAAAAACAATAAAAACAAGAGGTCTTAACTTATTAAAAGAGGGAAAAGAGAGCTAAGGGTAATTAGAAGGTTAACAAAGGAAAATAGTTTCATCGTTTCCATCACCAAAAAAATTCAGTGACACACCACGCATACGCTTTTTTTTTTTTTTTTCTGTCCATTTCCCACCTTTCGAGTCTCAAGAAAAACGCAAGCAGAAAATAAGAATAAAACCCTCAGATTCATATACAGAAATAGAGACATATATATATATATATATGTATATAGATATTTAGATAGTTAGAGGGGAAAAAAAAAGAAAAATATGTCTCTATTCAGTGGAAACTGAAACGGAGGGTGAATGGGTTCTCTCCCCTCACCCACTACCCAACTAATTAATACGATGTCTTCAGTGTATTAGAGAAGGAGAGAGATACGGAAATAAAAAACCCTCCGCTATACAACCGTACAGAATAATCTTAAAAATAGCAATAATAATCAATATAATAGAAGAAAAGTGTTTAACACTCTTGCGAAAATGAACTCTTTACCATATTCACCCAGTGTTTGACAGACGCCATAAATGGACGGGCAACACTAGCTAAGGCATACTCATCTGCGTGGGCAACATCAACGCAGATATCCATAATAATAAGATTGTTCTGTGTGCAAACACCGACGCCCCCTCCAGCCATCTCTCGACCCAACAATGCTCCTTCTAACAATAACTCGTACAACTGTAATCTCTGCTCATTGCATGATGGCAAGGTATTCGCAATAGTAGCGTACATGAACACACGCTCGGTTGCAGTATCAAGGGTAATGAGCATATTAAGTCCATCGTCTAACGGCACAACGCATGTATCATTATCGTCCAGCTTTAAAGAGTCAATGTTAAGTTCCCGTGCGAGTTGTGTCAAACTGCGTTGCACCATTTCAGCAACTGTGTATTTCGTTACGCGTTGCTTATTCAGCTCTTCTTGTTCTTGTTGTTGTTGTTGTTGAAGCAGTGCTTCCTGCTCTACGAGTTCCTTGCGCTGTGCCCGCAGCTGCGCCTCCAGCCCCCGCACGAGTGCCCGCTGCTCCTCTTCAAAAAAAGAATGTTCGCGTCGCAGTCGTCGGCGCTCCTCCCGCAGCCGGTCGAGTTCCCGCACGAGTTCCTCCTCCTTCGCCCGCCACTGCGCGGCTGCCGCCTGTTCGGCCCCCCGCTGCTCCTCCCGCAGTCGCCCCACCGTCGCGCGGAGCTGCGTCACTTCCTCCTGCAGCTGCCAGTCCGAGCAGGCATTCGCAAGCTGTCGCTCCGTCTCTAATAAACGCTCCCTCAATCGGGAGTTCTCTAATTCTAAATCACGACAAACAGACTCTGTCAACCTCCCGCGATTACGGGCAACAACGGGTACAGATTCTACATTATCACCACGTACATTACGGTCGTCATGCCTATTATTAGTTGATGAACTATGTGAGGGTGACAATGCAGGAATAGAAGTGCTAACTGGTAGAGATGTTGACGAAACAGGTTTCATTATATTTTGTCCTCCTTGGAAACCTGTGGTACTCAAAGATAACGAACGGTTCGCCAATTTATTTGAAGTATTAATGTTTTTGCTATTCGAACTAGGAGAAACTTGATGTATTGCATTCACATGCCTCAGTCGCAATACTGCTCCGTCAGTTAGACCAACGTCACTACCACATTCACCTTCTTGCATTTCCCTGCCATTGAAAGAAAGTTGTTGATGCTGTGGACTTAGACCAGTAGCATTATGCATATACCGTTTCACTTTTGCTGTCGTAAGCAATTGCACATCCCCATCCATCACAAGTTTGTATTTAAATCCATCAATATCAGACAGAACGTAGACACACTGGGGAGCGCTCATTTCACTCTTCCTCATGCCTGTTTATGTGTAATGAGGGATAACTAAGCACCTCACCCTTTATTAAAAAAAAAAAAAAATGTGATTAGATGTGAGAAAATCAAGAAAGAATGCATACATACATACATATACTTTCAGAGAACATATTTTCTCTTTATAACTTTTGGTTGCTTTTTTTGTTTTCCATATTTCCTTCACTTTTTTTTTTTTTTTTTTTTTTTTTGCAAACTATTTAAAAATATATACTTGAATTCCAAAAATCTACATAAAGTAGCTCAGACACATACAAAAAACATGTACACGCATCCACATCTAGACTTATAAATATATATATACGATGAGTCACTAAAGAAAAAAATAGCGTAGAGCATCCATTTGCTGCGACGCACGTTCCCTCGCCCGTTGCTGCATTGAATTTGTGAAGCGTGTAATTTCCCCAGCGGCATTCGTCACAGGATCATATGCATCAGGACTATTACTCATTGAAAATCCCCACTTTTTATCATACTCAGCATCGCACTGTCGTAACACAAAGCGTGCTGCCATACATAACTGTATCCCAACGACTCGACTTGCTGAGCCTTTCACCGAGACTGCAATTTGCTGAAAATTCAATTCCTCCGTCACACGCCGCGTCTCCACCTGCGTGGCGGTTGACACCATCGGCGGTGACTGCCCGTGGCGGCGACTCGCACTTTGCGTTGAACGTCCCACCGCCGTATCGTCCGGGACGAGTTTGTAGAGAGACTCGTCAATAAAACCTAAAGAGGCGGAGAGAAAGCCGGGGGCGATGACGGTGTGGATACGATGCAGCATGCGGGTGAGGAATTCATCCTTCCATTCCCTCTGCAGTTGTACATCAGGCAACCAGTTGCTTTCAATATCATGCAGAAAGGTTAACACCTTTTGTAGACGTTCACGAATGCCTCCCTCATGAAGAAGTAAAACTTGACGTCGTTTTGGAAATGATTCAAGCAAAACAGTATTTAAGTCATCTTCAATACTATCAAGAACGCTTCCAATGTGCTCCTCTGCTGAATCCCGTAACTGAGAAAAGGCTTCATACACTTCCCATTTTAGTTCAAGTGCTGTAGAAAAGGCAACGAATTGATCAATTTTACCCAACCAACGTACACATTGTGCAAGAAGTTCCAACTGTAAATATGCTTCTTCCTCATCCTTTGCAGATAGAGAATTAATGAAAGTCATAGTATACTGTAACATCCACTCAGTCGCGTGGAGTGTGGTCACTAGGGAAAGTACAATAGGTGTAATATATTTTTGAGCAAACTCCATAACAGCTTCTGCACCCTCAAGTTTCTCTTCTTCTTCTTCTTGAATAGAAAGTTTTACTTGAATTTTCGCATCACCATCCTCCACAATGGAAAGAGCAGTAGAAAGAGAGTCTAAAATAACATCAAATGTAAAAGGGTTACACAAATCTGCAATACTTTTTTCTGCGACAGCAATATTTTCCTTTAGCTGTTGTTCAACTTCCTTTAAACTTTGCACTTTTACCTCTGCTTTAGTAAACTCTTTCATAAGGTTTATAGGAAATGTACCCAAACGTTCCATCTCAGCTACTGAGGATTTTTTTCCTGATGTACCCTCCTCATTTTTTTTGCTATCTGAAGCTATTGTTTTTGTTGTTGAGTCAAGTACAACTGCTTCTGCTGCTATTGGTCCATTAGAAGAAGTATGTAGCGCTGCTTGTGGTTCATAAATACCATCTTGAACACTTTTCTCTGCAGCAACACCAAGACCAGTACCAAGCATCAATTCCTTTAAGTAACGATCTTGTCCCCGCCGTTGCCTTTGATATAAACGAAATGCATTATTCATTCCTGCTTTTGCCTCCTCACGATTGTACCCCTGTTCAAAGTTACCAAAGGAGGAGTAAAACGGCATATTATCTGATGAAGGTTCCATTTTTACTTGCTCTAACTACCCTTCCTTACAAAGAATCCAGGAGAATAAAAAAAAAAAAATTCCGCATAATAAAAACAGCAACAACGAAAAAAAAAAAAAAGAATAAAGGGGAAAATAAAATAAAAAATAAAAAACAGATATCATGACACTATCACAACTTCATTTAACTCTCTTCCACTCTATCTTTGTCATTTTTTTCTTTATTTTTCCATTGTGCGGCATACTCTTTCCAAGAAAGTAAGAGGGTAAACACATTACCCTTTGTCACTGAATCAAATCTTTAGTTAACAGAAGCCATAGTAGAATACCAACGAAAAGTATAATAGTGACTGGTCCAAAAGTACCAATACCATGATCCCCATCAAAAGCATTTTGAAAATAAAAGGTAAGGGTAAAAAAATCCTCTTTAGATCGTTGGAGAATACCATTATTTTCTTTTTTTAAAGAGACTTTGCATCTGTTACCACGCATTTTCCAAGTTAACACGTGAGCAACAACACCACGAAAATTAGGACTGTCTACCATTTTAACAGGTGAGGAGAATACTCCACGGCAAATAATTTCATCGGGCAAGCGAGGTGCACATGCAAATGGATAAGAAACTTGTAATGAATGGGGTCCATTCCATGTTATCTCTTTCGTAATCCATTGAATTTCTACAATAACATCTACCCCTACTTCTGCTTTTCTGCCATCAAGTACACCCGATGCATCACGTGTAATGCTGTAGACACTAGATGGATTTTTATCTATATTATCTAACGGGGTATCAGGAGTTGTATTGGTTGCTGATATAAACTGCATCGGTTTCTCTAACGGGTCACTGGTAAGCCAAACCAGTTCTCCCATAACTATTTTGCCGTTTATCTTAGCTGAAAGTGATGTAACAACATCAGAGCATTCGCTAATAGGGAAAAAAAGTGAAAAATGACTCTGAGAGTCATTTTCTACACGATATGTTGTTTTTAATCGATATACTACAGTCTTTTCTGTCATTTGAATCCGTAGAGAACAGGATAGACAATGTAGTGCTGGACCCAATAAACTAGCCCAAGAATTAAGACTATCAGATGATTTTATTTCAGATTTCATAGGTTCATTATCCGTATGAGATAGCGAATCGGCGCTACAAACTGAATAGAGACCCACCATAATATCCTTCCGTCGTGATACTTCTCTGTGTGCATTCTGTTGATATTTCACACTATACTCATTACGGTACATCTTCCCTCTCATCTCTGATGAGAATGAGAGCAAGAGGATTGGAGGATAGTGAGGAAAGCAAAGAGAGGATCAACGATAAAAATAATGATATCAATGGCGGATAATAATGATGATAATAACAAGAACCACCACCAATACGAAGAAGAAATATCAAGTGATGAGTGAATAAACAATCAACAGATGTAATAAGAAGATATTTCTTAAATCGTGAAAATAGGAACACACAATTAATGAAAATCCTTTTATGCGACAGATAATGAATATCTGTACAAATGTTGAAGAAAGAAAAATAAGTATCTGAGAAATAGAAAAAAAAAAAAAAAACATTAAGAACGAAGAACAAGAAATTTTTATTCTGTGGGCACACGAAATGGTGCATGTCTCTAAAAAACCCTTCCATTCCTCTACTCATTTAATATTCCTCGTCACCTGAGGAACTGCTCGATTCATCATCATCATCATCATCATCATCGCTTTCCTCATCATTGCTGCATGAAGAAGAGTCAGAGGATGAGGAGGATGGGGGGGACACCTTCGACTCGGGCCGTGGCGTATGACACTTAACGCACTCCTGAACCGAATTTGGCAGTAAGATTTTGCAATTTGAACAAAACCATAAAACTACATCCAACCGGTGCGGTGGGGGTGTCCACTGCACTTCTTGAGTCTCGCTATGTGCATAAAAGACATGCTTTGTAATGGGATCGTAGAATTCATGCCATTCCTCACTTTTGTGGTCAAATTCACAATCCCTAGTGTCGTGCAATCCACCACAGTCAGCGCACCTGTATTTCTTCACCGGACACTGCGAGGATGGATGACCCCGCTGGGCACACTTCCAGCATCCCTTCTTATTATCCAGTAGCGGAAAATCCTGCGGGAATTGTCGCAGCCGCGGACACGCGACAGTCCAGTGATTTTTTGTACAAATATGGCAGGCAAATGAAGCCGGCACGGCCGGCGGTGTGACGCCGTGGCGCTGCCGCTTTCGCCGCCGCCGACCTCCCCGCTTTCGGCGTCGTGCCGTCTGTTTGGGCGGGGAGGTGCTGCGCTCCCGCTTGGCCATCCGCAGTGTGGGGATGGTGGGCGGGGGTTGGAAAAGGGTCACAGCAACTGCATGAGAGTTACAATTAGGGAGTGGGGATTGGGAGTAAAAGAGAAACAAAAAGAAAGAAAGAAAGAGATGGAGAGAGAAAGAAAGAAATAAAAGGAAGCAAAAAAAAAAAAAAAAAAACGAAAAACAGGAGAATACATATATAAAATACATTAAGAAGTGTTATACTATACATATATATGTATATATATGTTTTTTTTTTTTTTTGGAGAGGGGAGGCGGAAAGGGTTTCGGCATATGGAAATATCTTATTGAGATACACCTTCTGCCAAGATATCGCCTCCTTTATCCATGAGTTCTTGAGTTAAGAGTTTCTGCATTTGCGATACTGCAGCAGTTGTCATATATTCCTCTGGAGCAACCGCACATGAGAGTCGCCACATCTTTTCTGCTTCTGAGTCTTTACCACACACTGGGGCCATGGCCTGAAGACGAATTTCATCTCCAGCACGAAGAGGTACTGATGGTACAACGTAGATCCATTTTCCTTCTTTATCATGCATGAAATCATAACCATGATGTTTTTCAAAATACGCCGCAATTCGTTCTGCAGAGGCAGTGCGGTTAGTTCGAGCAACTACAAACGCATTCGTGTCTTTTCCACCATGTGGAAATAAATGTACGAGTGGAATTACTCCAATAGAGCGCGCTGAAGCAATTACCAAGGGTGTAGAATGTGAAAGACAGACACTAACTGCCCAACGAAGTTCTGTACGGTCTAATTTACCTACAAGAGGACCACCATTGATGTAATTGCGAATCATCTGCAGTAATACATCTGCCAAACCAGTAGAATCTGTGTCTAACACCACATCATCCTCAAAATATGGTGCATTTTTTAACGTACGAATTTTTCCAAGAAGTTCTGCAAAGACGCATCGTGGATCCGTGAGTGGACTACTTTTAGCCGTCACAAGATCAGAGACAATCATACCAAGTGATGCAAAGAAGAATTGACACACATCTGCGTCACTTTGCTCACCTGAATTCAGTTCATTAAATTCTTTCTCCTTCTTCTCATCTCGTAGACTATTTTCTGAATCATCTAGATTATTCATGTCTTTAAATCCAATGACTAAAGATTCTGGAATAGCCATCAATGGAGTAAGTCTATCAATGTCACGAGACACAGTGAACACATGATCACGGTACATAGACGGACGTCTGTGCATACGTACAGCTGGATGAATAAAAACGTGCTGATCATTGCACCACATCATTAGACGATAATAATCATGCGCATCAGAAAACTGCGAAAGTTCTCGTGCGTAATGAAAATAAAGTCGTCGACTGTGTGCAGCATGTATAATTAACTTATTTTGGCTCTTTTTATCGTCATTATTTTTATCACTCGTAGTTATGGAGGTTTCCCTATTATTTCTAGAAATACCTGTTCTTAAAGCGGATAACCATTGGACATGTTGAGTCAAAACATTATTATTATTATCATCATCATCATCAGTGTCTCCCTGATCTCGTTGCTTTTGCGCTCTGTACCACAGCAGCTTTGGAGAAATCATAAACCTTCAAAGAGAGAAGTGTTAAGAATGAGACATCAGAGAGATAAAAACAGTAATGAGACATTGCAAGAGTGCAAAACAATACCTTATAGCATGAATTCAATTTTAATATATACAATTATAGTTTGTTTTTTCTTTCACATTGTGAAATTAGTAAAAAAAAAAAAAAAAAAAAAAAAAAAAAAAAAATGCATTGCCAGCACTACATTACCACGTTGTCTTTAGTGTGGCCAGGAAAAAGGAAAACACAAAAAAAAAGTCGCCATAAACACATACACAGAGATATACATATATCTACAAAGCAGGAAAATAAAAGAAAAATGAAAGAAAGCAAACGTCGTTCCATCGTTCCATCTTTCAAGTTATTTTTACTTTTATTTTTTAATTATTCTAAATGTCTCCTCATTCCTTTTTTTTTCTTTTTTTTCTCATTTGAACTTATTCTTCGGAAAGGGGATAAAAAATAAAATAAAATAAATAAATAATAATAATAATAATCTTTAAATGGATATCTTACTTCCTCTTTCCATCCCCTTTACGGAGGTTGCATATGAAGTTATCTCGAACGTTTTGAGTGTGAATACGTTGATTCCATAAGTTCTTGCCATCCTTCCTTCTTCACTAGTTCCTGCGCCTTGTCAAAAGCAATCTCCATTTCTTCTAGCTCTATTTTAGATGGACACAAATGTATTTTGCCTTCCGCTATATCTTTTAACAGACGTGGACGTGCGAAGATAGCTTTAATAGGGAAACTCTTCACATATCGATTACACGTTGGTGACTCATCCACAATGCGGCGGCGAAATGTTTCATCCATGGCACTTAAGCTATCATCAAGAACAACATTATGCTTCTCTTTTAAAAGATTTACAACATCATTTATCATACTTTCACGTACTTCTTCTTCCCGTGAAAAGTCGTCTGGCTTACCAGTTAGTTTTATTCGAAGTGCTTCTGCACTTACAATAGTGTAGGAATGATCACACCGTTCTAGATATTGCGTCATCCATGTTGTCTTTCCACTACCTGGAATACCAAGTAGAAGAAGTACATTGGGATCATTAGACTTTGTCTTTCCATCATTCCGTCTTTTATGATCCGACCTGGAACTGCCCTTACTACTACGCCGGTGTCTGTGTCGCCCGCCCTTATCTCTGGAGTTAAAGCGGCGAATGAAATACAGAATGAGGAGATTCACCGACATTCCAATGAGTAATACGATGAGCGTCTTCCAGAGAGAATACTTTGAGCGAGATGCCAATACTCTCGTTATGAGGTCACTTTTGATCATCCTCGTTTCCATCTTCCTCCTTGTATACAAGGAAAAATTGTTTACTATTATCCCAAGACCAAGATACAAGAAAAAAAAAAAAAAAAAAAAAGAGAAGAGGAGATAGAATGGGTTCATCAAAAGAAGCAAATAAAAGGTAAGAAAACGCACCCATACGAGGTTTCTGTAAACAAAACAAAAAAAAGTANTCCAATGAGTAATACGATGAGCGTCTTCCAGAGAGAATACTTTGAGCGAGATGCCAATACTCTCGTTATGAGGTCACTTTTGATCATCCTCGTTTTCCTCCCACGCCTTGTATTTACTTCTTGCTCTTCATGGGGTAGTACAGTGAACAAAAAAAAAAAAAGAGAAAAAGAGAAGAGGAGATAGAATGGGTTCATCAAAAGAAGCAAATAAAAGGTAAGAAAACGCACCCATACGAGGTTTCTGTAAACAAAACAAAAAAAAGTAGAAAAGAAAAAAACAAATTTTTTTTTCTCTCCATACACCCCATATGTTCTTTTTTTTTTTTTTTGATATGCTCTTTTTATTTCCTTACTTTTTCCGTTAAAAGGTGTTCACGCAATGCACAGAAATAAATATAGTTCAGTGTCAGTGGGAACATTAACGGAGAAGCTCTATGCGGTGAAAACAGCATCCAATCCCACAAAATATAAAAATGTGAGAACCGACGAAGACAGAAAAAAAAAAATGGATAACTGTATGATGAGAAACAACATCCATAACAAAAATAAAATGAATAAACATAATAAAATAAGGTATCAACTTGACTCCATCGATATAGTCAAACCGTATCGTATCGGGTCTTTGTCTATAAGAAGATTTTTATGAGCAATTAGGCCCCAGCGAACCACCCCATTAAAAACACCACGAATGGTCATCGCACACGTCCCATTACTTTCCGCCTTTACTGCCCCAACAAATGGCAAAATTGCTGTCCACTCATCCACTTGTTCTTCTGCTCGCTGCTGTAGAATGGTTGGCACACGCAAACGAAATCCTTGTGAGAATCCCAATGAGACAAGTGTCTGAGAAGCTGACAAGTCAAAGTTATAAGAACAGGCCACAGAAGTATTAGGTGCCATACGTTGATAAAATGCTACTCGGGCATTACTCCATGCATCATTCGCACGAACCATTTTGGCCCCAATGGACCAATTCACACCAGTGAAGCCTAAACCAGCGTAGAGCACATCCATCTGTGCTGCAGCATCATGCTGCTCAAGATACGATAGCTTCTGCCGCTCAAACCCAGCACCTGCGAGAAGATTAAAGAACTTTGTTCCAAAATCCACAAGAAGATCACTGCTACCGAGTCCATTACGTTGATAACCAAGAGAAGAGTAAAAGTCACGACGATGATAATCAACAGTAGCTGTAGAAACATCTCGTGAAGCTGGAGCAATAGTATTTACCGACACACGTCCCTTGAGCACAAGACCGTCCAGCAGATCAGACAACTTGACGTTAGTGGATACCACACCCCCGTTAGTGAGGGCGAGGCCTTGTTCAAAGTGACACACATGCGGGATGCGAAGTCCGCAGCCGAGTTTAACTTTTCCAAACCCACCACCGTCGCGGTTGAGAATAAGCCGCGGAGAGAAAGACATGTAATTCGGCGTTTTTCGCGTTTCAGTTTCAGTAGTTTCGGAGTTTCCATTAGATGTAGGTGCTTGCGAATCTGTTGTGGTAAAGAAGAATTGCTTGCCTGGAAAGGACTCAGAGAATTGTGTGGATTTTACCGCCAAAAATATGTGTGAATTTTCTCTAAACGTTTTCTTAAAAAAGTCATCCACGATTCCAAAGAAATCGTTTAATTTCGACGGGGAATTCATTCTTTTAGTAGTAATAATAATAATAACAGTTAATCACTTGTTTCCTATTCTTTCCTTTACCATACACTCCTCTCTCTCTCTCTCTCTATGTAAATCTATCTATTACTTGTAGTACACTTATTAGAATTAAATAAAAAAATGAAAAAAAAAAACAAATTAATAAATAATTAAATAAATAAACGTTTCACAGATAGGGAACACAGACTCAAAACAACCTGCGAAAACATAAAAAAAAAAAAAAAAACAATGAAAAAAAAAAAGTATAGGTACAAAAACATCACTACCACCCTCACTCCCCAGAGCAAATAGTAATAGTAATTATAGTACAGAAGCAAGAGCAAAAACAAAAAAAAGAATTAGTCGACAACAACATACACCCAGGTAGAAATAGCTCTGTGTCCTCCGTATAAATAGCTATTTCGTTGCCATGATAAACAACCAACGCACTCAATACATTCATTTGGAACTTGGGGTTAAATTCCATATGAACACAAAAAGGAAACACAACTACACATCAACAACCAAGATGAATGTACACACACCCACACACAACAATAGCCACTACATCCACATAACGAGTGTGAAAAGGATGTACAACAACGAGAAGGAAAAAAAAAGTCAACAAAGAATGAAGTCGCCTCTCCCCCACCCACACTTGCATAAAAAAAAAAAATCAAGATACGGAGAAAGAAAGCAATTCACACTTTATCAACCTCAATTCACCCCACAGAGCAACATCCCCCCTATCTTTGTTACATATAGACACACATACGCGCAGCCTCTCTCCCCCTTTCTCTCTCTCTCTCTCCTTTCCTCATCTAGAGAGAAAGAAAGGTATGAGTACAACTACCCATGCACAACCCCAGACAATGAATGAGGAATTAAGTTTTATTTATTATTTTTTTTCTACATTATTTTTCCTTAATAACCAGTAAAAAAGAAGAAAAAAAAAAACACAATAACTATAATAACAACACCAGCAATTCCAAAAGAGGCACTGAGGTTTATCACGCAATAATAGAGGACATAAAAGAGAGAAACCGTGATGCATATTCACGAGGAGGTACCGATGATATTTTTTCTCTATCTTTTAAAGAACCAATAACTAAGGTCTCTAAACGTTTTCGTACATTATACTCCTGTAAAATATCTATGATACCAATATAATAAATTTCTCTTTGAGTACCTGGTTGTTCTGTACTAAGCATCCCTCCTTGATCAGAAGTGAAGCAACGTCCATCAATTGCAACTTCAGGTTGTGTGACGCCATACATACTTGTTGTCGCATTCATTTGTTGTTCTGAAAAAACTCCAGCTATTGTTCCATCTAATGCGAGTGCGTGGAAAGGCAGAGTTCCTTGAAAACCATCTTTCCCACCGGATTGAGTGTTTCCCATCCAACGATGGTTATGTGTTGGTAATACGTGAATACCTACAAGGAAAGAATAATCCATAACATTTGATCGTCGTAAAAAATCACAATCTTTCTTAATTTGATCAATAAGTAATGCTCTTCTTGCAGGACCTACATGTATTGGACGATTTAAATCTAAATCCTTCTGTGTACATGTGTGTTTCATCTTCTCAGCTTCAGTTGCAAATCTACCTACTGTACTTCCTTTAAGATCATACTTTTCATGAATTGTATTTCCTGTTGCAAAAACATTTTGCATGATAATAATATTAATTTTCTCACCTTCAATTTCTAGACGATGATGTCCTACAAAATGAGGTAATAACGTATATGGGTTATCCAGTACAAAAAAGTAGTAACGATGCAAAATGCTACGCAGAAATTCACTTTCCTCATTTGTCATAGTTTTGATAACCCAATCTTTTCCACAAAAGAATAATTGGGCAGCGGACTTCCCTGGCGTGGGTGTACTGTGCCATCGACTTCGCATTAACACGTCACAATATGCTCTTGGATCAATTTTAAAGAATTCACGGATATGATGATAGCACATGGGTGAATAGTCAATAAATGTAAAGGAAACTGGTAGACTATCGGTATCATTTTCACTTTCATCATCACTTTCTTCCACATCCATTATATCATCACCACTTTCGCGAATAGAGAATGCGGGAGCACGACTTCTTTTAACACCAGATGCCCCACAACAACTGAGTCCTGGTCCTTGATTATTTCTAACTTTAACCTCAATTTTAGTTTCAATAGTAAAATCTTTCTTTGGATTAAGTGGCCGCTGCTTTGCTGGATGTGAGATACTAGTGATACTCTGCGCCAGAGCCCACTTCATACAACTAATAATATTACGAGTGGCCTCATTTTGCTGTGGGCCCAAATTCCCTGCGTTGTCTTGATTATCGTGAGGATCCGCTGCGCTTTCGTTAGTGGCATTTTCCTTTGATAATCGCTTTGAGTGGACTGGATCGTGCTCAAATGCAATAGAAGCGATGATCTCCCGGTTGTACGGCATTGGACAAAATGCTACAACCGACCGTGGCTGTCTAATACGACTCCAACGGCCAGTGTATTATTATTATTATTATTATTATTATTATAAATATTATTATATATATATATATATATATTCCTTTAAATAAAAAAAAAAGAGAATATAAATAATTTACCGTTTTTTTTTTTTCCCTTTTCCACACAAGGCAGAATATATATATATATATATATAAAGGAAAACTAAAAGAGAAGAAAATAAATAAAGAAGAAAAAAAGAAGAACAATATGATAAAAAGAGAGAGAGAGAGAGAAAAAAAAAAACCAACAGCAAGAAGAAAAATAAAAATAATAAGGAATGAATGATAAAAAAAAAAATTTTGTTTTCCACCCACAAGATTAAATACATGTTTCCTCATCACAGGGATGAGATGTTTTTTCTTTCTTGTTCATTCCATATACACACAGTACTCCGACTTTTAACTGACCCTTGTTATTAAGCAACAACAATAAATAGAAAAAACTAACCGGGTTGACAATCACGTTATTTTCTTCACATACAAACACACAAACACACACACTCTCTCTCTCTTTTCAAAAGATAAAAGAGAACACCGTCACCATTATCATCATCATCAAGAACAATAACAACAAGAACGAAGGAAATCAACATTCACCTATCAAATCTTTCCAGAGTTCATGCATACACATAAAACTCCACGCACTTTGAAGGATTTCATCATTGTTGTCCTTCGAATCCACCACAAGCGCCAGTGGTATGATATCACCCCCATCATGCAGAACCACTGTATTCGATAATACGGCATCACCATCTGTGTTCGGTTTATATTGGCACAGTTTGCTTAACAAGGGTACGTTGTTGTTTACCATGTGGCTACAAGATAGTAATGATGAGACATCTGCAGTCCACACTGCAATAAGTGGTAAATTAATCATTCCATCACTTTTAAGCTTAAGAATGTAAATAGGAAATTTCTTATCAGTAACTGCTTCTTGATTATCATGATCATGATGACGACCTACCAGAGCCAGTTGTGAAGTGATATAATGTACAACATCCTCTGTTACAATAATACCATTAATAGGAACAAACATCGTAAGAAGAGAACGTTTTTTTGAATTATAAGAGGAAAGACCTTTAGTCAAAAGAATAAAACGAGCTAATTGTATAGTTGTACTCCCATACTTTTCTGTTTTACTAATCATTTCTTCATTATTTATCTGACATACTTCTGAAGTCTCTTTTGCATCCATTTGAACAAAACGAACAGCTGCTAACCAACTCTGATTCAGTAGAAAGGTTTGCTGTCCCTCTGTTAAACCAACAACACCCTCGGCTAGTCTTATTTCTACAGTAGCAAACGGAACATACAATAAAGTATTAAGAATAAAACGAAGAAGGAATTTATTAGACTGTTCCTGTGTACACACTACTGAAGTAATATGTACACTATTAGAAAAATAACGTCGTACTTGTCTTTCAAAAGTTACTTTTTGACGCAATGTAAATTCTTTCATTTCTGTAAATTTCGATATAACAGAATCATAATCTCGAATACAGCGATCAATGGCATTATTCAAAGCACTCAAATTTCCTTCAGGAACTCGAAACTCCTCAGGAATGGGAACATCTTCACTACATCCTCCAACTAGGGAATTATCAACAATAACACAAACATCAAATAAAACAGCTTCAAAAATAAATCGTTCTGCTCCTGGAAGACGTAAATCAATTCCTGCAGTTGCTTGTCCATATAGTGCATATAAATCTTCTGGACGAAATCCAGTTGCCCGTATTACCTCTCTCATTACACCATTACGACTCAAGAGGTCATTATTTTGCAATTTAACATCTGAATCAAATAAGACTAGTGGTATTTTATCAGTTCCTCGTCTTTTAGTATTACGCCAAGATGAATGACTTTGTGCTAGTTTTATAATATGAGGAGAAATATATGGATAAAGTAATGCGAGTTTTGATTGATTCATATAAGTCATTGTAATGTAGTTTGTATGTCCTGCGATAGTACAATGTGATCTATCACGTCGTGGCCAAACTGTTAAATGCCATTGCATTTGTCTTATCCCTTTTTCAAAGTAATTTCTATTAAAACATGGCCAAGTTTCTGTTGCAATAAGAACATCGCCCTCTTGTGCATTTTTATGCCACTCATCATAGTTTTTAAACCATCGTAAAGGTGGGGCACGACTAAATTCATTCTTATACATATTACGAAAGAATGGTAAAACTGACCCCCCCTTTTCCTTGGAACGGGTATCCAGTGTGGTGAGGAATCCCCAACGGTTAAGTGCCAAATGTAATTGAATAAGAGCCTCTGGTCCCCCTTTTTGTATTCCAACATGAATTACACGAAAAGAATTGGGAATGTGAGAGTGCAGGACCGCAGGGCAGGACTGTTCTTCCCGATCTTCACATAATTCCTTGCTTCCACGATACATACAGCGAGATGTTGCCGCACACCAAAAGCACTCAGTTGATGGACGATAAACTTGATCTGAAAGAATTTTGCTAGATACAGGAAACAAACAGTCCAAACACATTTTTGCACTACCACAGGTATTATTACTATTATTATTATAATTATCTTTTTTATCATCATAGTAAGACTTTGGTTTGGATAAACCTACACCATTAGATACAATATTGTGGTTGTCAGTGGTATCTTCTTGTAGAATATTTGACAAAGCAATGACAATAATGCACAAGAAAAGCAACAAAATCCCACAGACCTTCACGGTTCTAGGAGATCGTCGTCGTACTTTCATTTTGTCTCACTACTATTTTTATCTTCTTGGCCTCAAGAAAAAAAAAAAAAAAAAAAAAAAAAAAAAAAAAAAAAAAAAAAGAAAGGACAAAAAATAAAAGAATTATCGTTAGGAAAGAAAATAATGCATAAAAATACCTTAATACTATCATTGATAAATGTCTGTCATTACTTTTTCCCCTTTTTTTTTCTTTCGTGCTATGTGTCTTAAGGGTAGAGGAATTTCCTCTTTTCATTTTCTTTCTCTTTCTTTTTTTTTCTCTTCTTCTTCTTTCTTAAGTATATATATAGTAAAGTAACTGTCAAACAATTGGTAATAAGACAATCCCTCTACTTTAACATTTTACACGTCCTTGGTATTCTTTCGCCTTTCCACCTTGGCCTTCTTGCGATTCGCACTGCCCAGACCGTACTTCTGTCGGAGTGCCATGGCCTGTTGACCCAACTCGAGAGGCTTAACGGCCTGTTGGTCCTCCGCCGCCTGTTCACCGCTATTCTTCTCCAGTTCATTCTTTTCCTTTTCTTCTCCTTCTTCTTCATTACTGTTATGGTTATGGAGACTATCATCTTCCACTGTGTCTTTCAGTGTAGTTTCATCCTCTTGCAAAGATGATGCCTCCGCTATATCACCACGTGGGCGTTTATTGATACTTTTAGCATGTAGTAACATTGCCATCACCTCTTGACCAGGAAGTGGGACAGCCAGTTGAGACCTGCTGCGGAGAACACTGGCGAGATTGCGCATAGTGGTAAACCACGCAGATGGTTGTGAATGCACAACCGTACAGGTGTTTGTTTCATACGCCAATTCTGGGGTTACACCCTGTTCAATAGATGGTAAAGTTCCTGTCATTGGCTGATGAACGCCAACAGGACGGGATACTTCTTTAGTATCTTCTTTAGACTCCATCTTAATTTCCTCTTCTTGTTGTTTTACAGTTATCGAGTTTCCTACAGCATCTTTTACTATTTGAACAAGTTTCATGACATTTGAACGAGTTACAAGACTTATCGGACTGCAGCACTTTAGTAGTTGACTTGCAGAAGTTGGTAATTTAGTGGCAATAGCCAATACAGAGGAAAGATGCATAACAGCAGCAGGTGAATCATCCACTTCCCTTGCGGCAGTATCTCTCCAATTAAATATATCTCTTGCCACTTGCATTTGTACAGAAGATAACCCACCTAAACTCCGACCAAGGGCAAGTTTATAAGTAGTATTTGGCTCTAGTTGTGGTTTTTCATACAATTCCAATGACAGTCGACGACTTTCATTAATTACGTGAACCAGAAGATTACCAACAGAAGCTCTACCCTCACTATTAAGAAGAAGAGCCTTTAATCGATCATATACATACAAGAGAAAATGTGTATCTTGTCGAGCATACGCCACCATTTCTGCTGGAATAGGACGAATACGCCAATCTGCTGTCTGATATTTTTTATTCAGTTTTACCTGACAAAAATGATCAACAGCAAAAGCCAGACTGTGAGGCATATGTAATGTCTGAAGAGCTATACCTGTATCAAATAAATTTGCAATATACAGGCCAAAATCTTTTTGTAACCACCTAACATCTTCTCGAGCACCATGAAATACTTTTAAAATGCGTGGATGTAGAAAAACAGGAGCCAATTTATACATAGAAGATCGTAGTTTAAGACAATCAATAATGAAATCTTCTGTGCGTGTGCTGATCTGCATAAGACATGTAAATCCTTGGTAAGAATAAAAATCGTGATGTTCCAGGTCCACTGCAATTTCCTTTTCCTGAAGAAGTACTTCCACCATCTGTTCAAGTTCTGTTACAGAGTCCAGAAAACGAAGTGGACATGTAGCCAAAGGAAGATATGTTGTATCTGCACATCGAAGCAGTTGTTCTTCATTTATCGGGGCGTTTTTAATTTGATCAAAGAAAGGATGAACACCAGGTTGAGCCACATGTTTCTCACCTTTTTCATCATAGTAAATAGGTGCAAATGGATCTGTGCTATTATCCACAGGATGTTCAAACGTTAACTGTGGTCGAAAAACATGTCCTGAAAACTCATTAGGAGAATTAGAGGAACTCTGCAGTTCCGACCCAAATGTAACTGATAGTTGATCTCTTGCACTGAGACGTCTTCCTTTAAGATCATCGAGTAAACCATCCACATTTTCCAACAATGAATCCACTGCCTCCATCACCACAGCACGTTGTGGTTCATTTAGACATCCAGTACAGCCTTGCAGTGAAACGCGACGTCGTGCTGGTATAAGCTGACAACATTTATCCATAAGAGTAACAAGTGCTTCACCATGCCGTTTTATCTGTTGACCAAATCCAGGAAAAGCCATATGATAATCGTAGTCATCTACTGGAAGCTCACCTGCTAATTTGCTGTACTCTTTTACCACACTGAAGACACCCTTGACGATGTCTCTAGTATTTGGAAGATCATCCGACATGGCTATCAGTTGATCCTCTCCCTTTCTCCTCTGATATACGCTAGCGATTCAAACAAAAACAGAAATCAACAAGGAAAAAGAAAAAGAAAAAAAAAGAAAACAAAAAAACAATATTTAGAAATAAAATTTAAGAAATGCATACACACAGATACATATATTAATCTTTTATTCCTTTGACAAGTCTCGTATCCTTAAGGGGGTATAAACATATGCACAATTCACCACTTACAGCCTACTGAAACAATGGAAAAAAAAAGAAACACGAACAAAACCTTCTGAAACAATGTTTACTTTTTTTTTTATTATTTATTCTTTGTGTCTTAATGGATATTGCTCCAATAATACGACTCTCAGCCTACTACCATGGAGCACTTTAATTACTGACTTACAAGTAACGTTGAAGAGGAAGAAGAACCCTTTGTTTTGTGGGGTCGTCAAGATTTTGTAATATGCGTTCTGTTATATATATTTTTTGTTTTTTCTTAGTTTAAAGCTTCGTTCACTGTTTGTGTTAAAACCATTCCCATACGAGAAAACCAGTCTACGAGAAAACTCTACTCACACCTTCGTTACCCAGAGCCTGTCCTCAAATCTACTTTATTTTGTGTGATTAATAGGCCTCAATGAACTCCTATTTATTTTTATTCCTTCTCAGGTCTGCGACAACCGCCTCATACGTACGATTCTATGAGGTCTTCCATAATAGAGGTTATCGCCAGTTCTAATGTGCGACGGAGGATTAACGGGGGAAAGAGGAAGGAGGCATAGGGTTTCTAGGGTGAAAAGACTGGGGTATAATGTAGTTCCGCTAAACCGCAATAAGTAACTGAGTAAACCGCTTAGAAAAACGTAGTTTCATCAGGGGTACATAATCAATTATCGTAAATTGAACTCGCAGTGGATAAAGAGCGGGGCAACTCAAGA
Organism: Trypanosoma theileri; assembly: GCF_002087225.1. Lineage (NCBI taxonomy): Eukaryota > Euglenozoa > Kinetoplastea > Trypanosomatida > Trypanosomatidae > Trypanosoma > Trypanosoma theileri. Next base: position 1,255,604 of record NW_021639843.1, on the reverse strand, counting down.
GATGAAGAGCTGTTTCCTCGTATTCGTCGCGTTGGCTGGTGTGCGAGTGAGTAGGGTGATACTCGTGTCGTGACATGCAGTGTAGAGTTAGGCCCGATTTACTCATTACACACAAAGACAGTTGCATGTGCGGCAGATTAATACCAGAAGGTCTCTTGTTTTCGCCGGTTTATTCTGTGAATGGTTGGACTTCGCTTTTTCTGGCATTTCCTTTTCCATTATGGAATTTTCTGCAGTGGATAGAGAGGGAAACCAGATTGGCGTAGAACTTCCAGCAGACTCCGCACTGGACTTTCTCACTGTCCTCTCACGCCCCGTTGGCGACGATGAATCCCGCGCAGGCGTTTTTTTTTATTGCGTGGGAACGTTACCTGTATGGATGCCATCAGAATTGGAGTTCCAGGAAGGTGTTTAAACTTTTTCTGGCATGCCAGGGGTCCTATATGTTGTTGAAGTCTCGTGGAGAAAAATCGCAGCGAAGCTATGCAGAATGCGGGATTCATTGGGTTGTGGGGGTGCGAAGTTTGTGGGAGTGGCGGAGGTGACTCATGGGGGAATTTGATCTTCCAGAGCGCATCGGCTCTCGTGAACCCATGTGTTTCTTAACTATATGTACTACTACGACGTTCCTGCATGAGTATTGCGCCCCACATTTCCTGCAGGTGTTTAATGGTTTACGTAGTGGATGGGGCGATTGTTTTGGTCCAATTGGCATAGGTGCTGGTGGTGCATTTTCCTTTTGGGGATTGTACCAGCGACAACCAAGGGGGATATAGAGTTTTTTTTTTTTTTTTCGCAGCAACCAGCTGTAACGATGCGAAGCGCCTGTTCGACAACGTGCTAGGGCTGTTTCTTCCTCTCTAATGAATTCCGGGGTTGTCTTTAGTGGGATCCCAGGATCCAGCTATTTGCCATCGATGAGGTGGAAGGAGGGGTTCTCCCCCTATCTACTTAACTATTCGTTTGGTGTGGTCTACAAATACTGCTCCCGTACGCGAGTCAGAGTAGTGTCTCGTGAGGACTGCGCATAGGTGCAATAGTTGTTCTAATGTGGAGTGACCAGGCCTGAATCCAGATTATTGCGGAGGTTAGTTTGGATTCAATAACATCTATAATGCGGGCTGCGATGATCCATTCCACTAATTTGGAGAGATAACTAGTAAGAATAACTGGCCTAAACGAGTTTTCTACCCTGTAGTGACATTATTTTATTTTATTTTTTTTTTTTTTCCTAAAATCCATACAGCCGATAATCTCAGAAGTAATATTTATACGTATTCTTTTAGCTTACCCGTAACATCAGATTTTTCCTTTTGGGATTCTCTGGGAAAACTAGGCTTTACAGTTAGATGATTATTGCGATCCTCTGAGGGTTTTGCATTATTAGTCACATTTACATATGTGTAGATAAATCCACCAGCGAGAGCCATAGTAATACCGACATAACCAGTAAATGTTGGAAATTGCTTGAAAACCACCATTCCCAAGATAGCCAAAGGGGCTTTGTTTACTGCACCAACAACACTAAAAGTTGTTGGTGAAGTCTCCTTCATACACCAGAATACCGCAAAAGTCATTACAGATCCTGTTAGAATCATTAATAAAACACTGAGAAGTGCACCTATAGAGGCAGTCATAAGGGAACATACCATCTGTGGTATAGAAGGTAATGAAGCCGCAAGAAGGAAGGGTAAAGAAAGCAAATTATTGTAAAAAACCGGTCCATAGCGACCAATTTGCTTGCTTACATCTCCCAATAATCGTTTCATGTACAATGTGTAAGCCACAGTTACCCCAACATTTGCAAAGGTCCAGAATAATCCCCAACTAGTGATCCACTGATCACCTTTAGCTCCCATGTAACTACCCAAAACCATAAGGACAAAGGAGAAATACATTATAGGAGTAACTCGTCTACCGTACAATCTCGAATCACCAAATGCAGTAAAAATAACTGCAAGATTTTTTATAATGGTTTGCATTGAAACTGACATGGTATGCAAACTCTTCATTGATGTCCATAGCATCGTTACAAATAATAACGTAAGTGGAAGCCATTTTTTTGTTACCTCAATACTGAAATCAGGGTAATGAAGATATTTCATATGTTTTCCCCATACCACAAGAAGTAGTGCCCCAGAGTTCTGAATGAAGAGCAACCCCATTGGATAGTTTAAACCGTATGTAAACAAAACTAGTTTGTTTAGAATAATCATGCTCATACTACATATACTGTATGAAATAACAGAGAAAAAGATCTCTAGGGTCTTTTTACCTTGCTTTATTGAGTCCATGATATACAAAAATTACTGAATATAATTCTCTTACCTATACACACACACACACACACAAACAAACACACAAACAAACTTTAAGACGAAAAAAAACCAGCTTAAACTAGAAGATAAAGAAAAGTGGAAAAAAAAAAAAAAAAACAATGAAGTAAAAGAAGCAAAAAAAAAGTCCCACAGATAATGAAACACACAATACAAAGAGCAAATAAATGCTAGGTTGGGATTACAACAACTCCGCAGAAGAAGGACTAAGGAAAAAGAGGGCAGATAGAAAAGATCATACACATCACTCAAAGAAACACAAACACACACACACACACACA
>NW_021639843.1:1203745-1252122 GCF_002087225.1 Trypanosoma theileri | reverse complement strand
TTTAGTTTAAACTATGTATATATAAATATGTATGTACATACATATACTAGGTACCCCTATCCCACCCATCTACAACTGCGCCAACAACTGTCTTGAAATTTGCACCAACCGAAAATGCATAAAGTGATCAATCAAAAACAATACGACTAAAACCATAGAAAGCACTACAATAGGAATGAAAACACGTGTAAAACTAGCGGATAACGGTTGAGTACAGGTGTTTTCCCGCAATATAGGGCAAGTATCCCACATACACAAAGGAGCCGTATTCGCTGGGTCACACACTTCACCAAAACCAGAGCAGTTATGCTGTGCGTAGTAAACGCATAATTCACTTGATATAACTGCTATTCTGTTCAGGTAACTACGTATATGTGTAAAGGAGACTGCCCCTCCAACTAAAATCAACACCATCATATTGAGCCCAATACCAATTGTCGCTGTCACAATTCGCAAAGTACCGTATAAAGTAACGGTTAGCGGTAGACGCATTTTGAGGGAATGAAATGCTGTCAATCCACTCGCAAAAAGGCTAGCTATACCAGCAAATGTTACAGGAAATGTGTAATCTCTAATGTAACCATCTACAATACCATTAGGTGCCGCCACAAAAGAATAAGCTGAAAATCCAAGTAACATAAGTGTTACAAGCAATTCTATTATAGCGAGACAAAAGGTTTGAACGGGTATTCGTGTAAGAAATAGAATGCCTGTACCACTAAATAATCCTGGTGGGGGCTGATAAAATTGTAGAATACTTCGTCTGTTATTTGCCGCTCTTTCAGCATACTTTACTATTTCTCGTTCGGTTTTTACAAGGTGGGCCAATTCTTCCTTAGCAACATCAAGAAGGAGTTCATTATCGATATCTTTACAGTTACACCTCCAAGCAACAAAAGGACGAAGATTTATACTGCGTGGATTGTTTCCCTGAGAACTATGTACCAAGTAACGTCTAACGAACATGCGTAGACACTGCATATCAAAATGTCGCTTTGAAGGATCACGAAAAAGGGAATAAAAACTGCTGTGTGGATCCCGTCCAAACACCACACCATGAATACGACGACGTGAGAAAGTCATAAATGGTACAGGACCAAGAGTTCCAGATCCTAATTGACGACCATGGCGTTGCGAATAAACATCAACAGCTGAAGTTTCTTCCCTTACTTCTCGTGATTCTTGTCCCCCTGGAAGAAAACAGCTAATACCGCTCATTTCGTTATCGTTAGAGCTACCACTAGTATTTTCACCAGCTTCCAAAGCATCTTCACCACCTTGAGATTCTTGTGTATTTTGACCTCCATTTCCTTGATTATAATCGGCGTTTTCTTCTTGATTTCTTCTACGCCGTGTTTGTTCCTGTGCTGCTTTAAGCAATTTTTCCTGATACTTTTGAAAATCCTCGTTTGTAAAACGATTCACATGCAATAACATCACGGTATCCTTCGTTATCATTCCCACCAATCCCTCGTAGTACAGCAGCACCCGTTCTCCATCCACAATGGTCTCCCCCTGAAACGTCACGCAGCGGCCAATGATCTTCAGTTCGTGCGGCCGCAGCTGCGGGAGGTTCTCGCACGGCCCGTCCACGCGGATGATCGCCTCCGCGGCGAGTTCCTCCTCCGCCGCCGGGGGGGCCACCGGGTCCACACACGCCGCTTGATTCCCCGCCGCCTGCACGGGGGAGTTCTCCGACCACACACGCTCTTCAGCGGAGCCTTCCGGAGTGGGATTCCGCCCAGACATGAAAGAGTGTTCCTAACACCGTTAGTTCCTTTTGCGAGATTTCACCCAGAGGGCTTTATTATTATTTATTTATTTTTTCTTCCTTTTTTTAGAATCCCACCACCAGGGAACCTTTCTTTACCACTACGTTTTTTTTTTGTTTTTGTTTTTGATGTGAGAGCGGGGTGTAATAGTAGAGTGGGCTCTGCGTCGTCCACTTTTTTTCTTTTTTCTTTTTTTTTTTCTTTTTGATCCACTGTTTTTTCTTTTTTTTTTTTTGCCTCACACGTTCTTGCTTTTCGTTATTATTGTTTTCTCCAGTATTCTACAAACAGCAAAACAGAAAACAATAATAATAGGAATAAGAACAAGATCACAACCACGTCAGAAAAAAACAAAAATACCTTCTCTTTAGTTACCCCTTAAATATTTATCTTCCAGAACACTGATAGAGGTGATAACTAGGCTGCTTCAGTAGTTGTAGCTGTAGTTGGCGTTCTTGTTCTTGCTCTTGTTCTTGCTAGTGCTGCTGTTGCCAGTTTGTTTTGGCAATAAAGATTTCTATAAAGAGAAAGAAATAAATACAAAAAAGAAAGAAGAGAAGAAAAAAAAAATGAAAAACAAAGACACACAACAGCAAACACACACACACAGACACAGAGCGAGAAACAGTGATATTATGCGCGTAATAATTACTTTCTTTCTTTACTAACATAATCAAATAACGAAAAAAAGGAGTGAAATTCATTCTGACTGACATGGTGTGAAACAGTAAAAAAGAGAAGTTCAACATTAAGCGAATTTCACTTCTTATTTTTTTTTCTCTTTTCCTTTTGTACCCGTTCCTACTTTATTTGCTCTCTGCACATAAAGATATGGATATAAGAACACACACACACACACATTTTTTTACATGTGTATATGTGTGTATTCGTGAATGTGCGTATGTATGTATTTTTGTGTTGTTTGCCATTCTCCTCCATATATTATCGTTGCATTCACATTAGCCGCAGCTTCAAAGAGGTGAAAAAAAAAGCAATAAAAACAGATAGGAGTGTTGCGAATAAACCTGCAAAGCTAAATATATAAATAGAAAAAAAAAAAAAACACCACCATCGTCACCACCATCATCACGAACAACAAGAAGAAAGAAAGAATAAAAAAAAAACAAGAGAAATGTGGGAGTGGCAAAGAACCAGAAATAATAAGAATGATAGCAGCAGTTTCATAAAAGAACAGAACAAGCTGCAAGTTTCTCTCTTGACTGCCATTTTTGCAGTAATCAAATCCTATAGTGTGAGCACACACACACACACACACACAAACTTTCAACCTTCTTATCTTCTCATTTCCTTTTTTTTTTTTTTCTTTTCCCCTTTCATCTATTCGCTCTGAGAGTTAATATTTTTTTCCCCTTTCATTCGTATTCTTTTTTTCTTTTTTTTTTTTTTCGACGTCCTTGTCGACACAAGATCACCCGAATTCTAAAACACAATTATACGCACGCAGGCGGCAAAAACACACAAACAAACAAACACACACACACAAACACACAAATACGCAGAGGGATGGGGGGCATGAAGAGAAGAAAAAAAAAAAAAGGAGATCAATCATCCCCCACAAGTATTTTCTGCACACCTTCAAATACAACAAACATACACGAACTCGCAGGTACCGCTTTAAGATAGTTTGCTGTTATACCAGAGAAAAGTGAAGCTGGTCCTTTTGTTCGGACCATCTTTACGAAGCAATCAATCATCCCCGTGTATTTTATCGCTCGGCCGTTGATTCCCTGTGTCTGTAATCGTGTGCGAACAACGTTGAGGGGATATGACACAGTCTGTGCGAGTATAGAAGCGACCATACCGACGCCTGCAGTCTCTGCAGAAGAGAGAGAAGCATCATGGCGGCTCATACCATACCGCCGCATGCGGTACATCATGATTTGTTGCTGTGCTGTTGAATAGACGCCCACTTCAAGACCGCGGTAGAGAAAGACACCCACCATGTTTGGTGTGAGTCCGCGGTAGAACTCTCTAATACCGCCTTGTTGATATGTTTCAGCAACGACTTGGCGAATACCACCGCGGAACTCCGTCGTCTTTGATACGGCAATGCGTGTCTTGACGACTTCTAGTGGGTAGAGCGCTAATTGGGCACCAAAACCCGCCCAGGCGCCAATGCAGAAGTTAACAAAGATGCGAGGAACATCGATAAGGTTACCGTATGCGTTCAGCGGGGCAGGGAGTACAGAGATAGGTGGCCGGTTCACATTTGTGGGAGTACCATTTGCATCCTCTTCTTCCCGCTGTAGCATTCGTCGCTGTTCCTCTTCCACTCCATCCTCATATAGGGAAAGAAAATAGCGACGAAGGGTAAAAACAAATGCAAATTCAGGACCTGCTTTCAGACAGTTAATTCCATTTCCACGCCAAAAGGAGCGCCAACCACCATCAGCTCTAATCAAGTTGAATACATGAATCAACCGGGATGATCTAAAAGTAGGTATTCGTTTTTCTGAACCAGTAACCAAATGACCTTCCTGGACAATTATCTTAATACGATCTAGTGGTGCAGTCAGTGTACGACTACAAGCTCCAGCAAATCCTCCTGCAAAAAAGGTTGCACCAGTAGTATACCAGTCTCTTTTAAAGAGCAAATGCTGCTCATGAGATTTGTCTTTGCATATAGACTCATTTTGTGTTCTATTACTCTCCACTTTAACGTTAGGGTTAGGGTTTGCGTTAGCTGGCAATTTCTGTGCCTGCATGAAGTTTATTTCGTTCCTATAAGGGAACGAAACTGGACAGGAAAAAAAAGGAGGGAAATATGATCAATTGCGTATATTGTGACTGTATTCCGTATCGCTAATGGTCTTTCCTTCTCTTCTTCTTTGTGTTTTTCAATGGTTATCGTTGTTTAAAGAGTATACGGGACGGATTTACACGTGGCTAAACTTTTTTTTTTTTTTTTCCTTTCTCTTTTTTTTTTCTTTTTTCTTTTTTTGACAGTCCAATAGACCCTTGTTTCCTTGTGATTTTAGCGAAAACTATTTTTTTTTTTTCTTTCTCTTTGTTTTAATTTATCTGTATCCTTCTACTACTTTTGCCTGTCTCACCACGTGTACCTGTAAATGCGTGCACGCTCCCTGCACTTCAGAGCTCACACAAATATGAGAGAGAGAGTATTATTAGGAGTGAGAGTACAGAAAGTCACCATACCCCAAAAACAGAGAAAGAAAAAAGAAAAAAAAAAAAGAAATGAATTACATACCTCATGTAAGTATCTTAAGTTGGCATGACGATAGAAACACAGAGAAAGATCAAACTGCAAATAGTGTGAGTTATAATAGTTCGTTCTGCCTTAGTGAACCCACTGTCATATCCTCTTACAGTGTTTTTTTTTTATTTCTTACGTTTTCTACAACGACACTCAACCTTACTGTCAAAAAAAAAAAAGTGAAATTACTCACATTCCTTACTTATCCATCTTTAATAATAATAATAATAATAATAATAATAATAATAATAATAATTAATAATAATAAGAATATATGTAACGAACATCTTTCATATGATAGAATTTATGAAATTTCATAGATGTAGTAAAAAAAAAATATATATATCCTCTTTCTTACCACTTATTTGACAGACAAAGAGAAATAACGAAACAATGTGCAAATTCACATGATTCCACTTTCCACCCCACCCATCATCTTTACATTGAACAGGTACTCTTCTTCTTTCCTCCCACCTCTCTCTCTCTCTCTCTCTCTCTCTCTCTCTCTCTCTCTCCACAGATAGGAATAAAGAGATGGAAAGAAAGAAAGAAAAACAGCATTGTAGCATCACTGTCGATTTCTCATTTACCAACTAAACACTGTAAAATTTCTCATCTGGAACATACCAGCCCACCACAGGATATTTTGCCTTGAATTTTTCTATCCATTGGTCCAACTGCTGTAGCTCCTCTTCACTGCTGCCCGGTACCCAATCCTTATCCAACTCCTTACCCGTTAAATCTGATTTAGCAAGAGAACGTGATATTTCACGCCCAGCGTAAAGGTGATATGGTTGCCCTGGGCCATAGAATTGTGGAGCCACTTCATAAACTACTAATTTGAGACTGACGTAAATAGAATTTTTTTTCACTCCATCATGTTCAGCGAGATCCTCCCTTGTAAAGGGGCGATGTTCTATTGACTCCACAGAACGAATCACCCGTTTCTCCCTTTTCCCATGAGGATAATTACTTCCCTCCTTCTTCTTGTCAGCACCAGCATTCAGAAATCGTATCAACAACAGTGGACAAAGGACACCCACCGCTGCCGCCGCCGTAACGGCTGCAATCACAGTCCCATTGGGCTTACTAAACATTACCAGACAATCGTATCAGTGCCCTAATATATTGCCACACCAAAAACCATGCCCCTCTATATAAATTAGATAAAACAAATAAAAAAAAAATGAAAAAAAAAAAAAAAAAAAAAAAAAAAAAAAAAAAAAAAAAAAAAAACATACACCAAGATAGAAATGGACGCACATGCAAAATGAAAAAATATATGAAAGACATGAGAAATTTTTTGAGGAAAGAAAAAACAAGAAAAAAAAAACAAAGTGGTAATAATAGAATTTGGTCCTCACTTCTGAAACCTCTTTCTCCCAACACTGCATATTTAGGCCGCAAATCCCCCTTCATGAAACCCAGATAATGCGAACGCAGCCGTTGCTATTGAGGGTTGGCGGTTCAACAGCTATACATGGTTCTCTGTAACACACCTTCTTTCACTCCAAAGCTTTTTTTTTTTTTCTTCTGTTTCGCTCTATTTGTGAGTTCTTTTCTTTTCTTTTTGTTTTTTTCTTTCCTTTTCTTTTCTTCTCTTCCTTGCAAGGTTTTTAAACACGCATAAAAAAAAAAAAAAAGAAAAAAAGAAAAACTTCATTCACCTCTACATCCCCAATAATAAAGCGGCATAAAAAATATGTAGTGCTCAAGGAGGAAGCAAAGAAAACGAGCACCTCGCTACCGTCCCTTATCTCTATTTACATATTATCTCAACTTTTCAATATATCGGTTCCAAGTTGGGATTTTCAACCTCTTTTAACGACAATGGAACTGTCGCAGTTTTGTTGTGCAGAAATCTAACTTGCGCCTTACTCTGAACACGTACCTCTGAACTAAAAGCGTTTTGAAAGACATGAATAGATTGACCTTTTACACAATCCAAGGCGTAGTAACCACAGTCTTCAAATTTACAGTGTACAATTTCTACTTTACGTACATTATCTAAAACAACACCTGTACCAAAAATATTTTTCACCTCACATTTTTTAACAACCATAACAGGATTTTCAGAATTTCCAGTTGGGAAAGTGCCTCGAAAAATAATTCCAGTACCCAAATCTTTGAATCGACATCCCTCCAGTTGAACTTTACACTTATCCGTATGTAATCCAACAGCATCAGGACGCTTTTCACGAGCAGAATCCACGTTTTCATTCTCATTTGAAAAGGTCTGCATGGAACCAGTAAATAAACACTTTTGCAGTTTCAATTCTGCCATAGGAAATCCATAGAGTGCACATTTTCTTGGACGCTCAAAGGTACATCGAACACATTCCACCTTACAATATTGTGCAACAAGTAACTGTGTTGAATCTGGACTATTTGCAGCAAAGCAACAATTCTGAAAGGTTACATGGGCGTGAGAAACTATAACGGTTCCCTCAAAAGTCATATTAGCGAAAACAACATGAGACCATCTATCAGGATGGGCAAATTGCATGCGATGTTCTTCTTCTTCATGAGCTGCAGCAATAGCAGCATTAACTTTCTCTTCATATATTTTTCTTTGCTCTTCAAGAAGTCTTTGTTCTTCTTCCAAAAGTTTAGTACTCTTTCTGCGTTTCGCACCTTTTTTCTTGGTCTGTGGAGCAACAGGCTCTTCTGGTAAATCTGGTTTAACCACAATTCGTGTTAGAATACCATCAATATGTATTGTTCCACGTATAATTACATCGTGTGTAACTGAAGAAGCACCAACATCCTCTTTCATTGAGGATGGTTGTTCTTCAACTTTATCCTTTTCCTCAGAGGGTTTCTTATCACGATCCAATTCCTCTTCTTGAACTTCCTTTACTTCTGTTTGTGCTGCATCGAGAGTTTTCATAGACGTAAGAGGAACACTCTCAATATGCATCTTATCAGCAACCGATACATCATAGTGTGCACATGGATCACCAAGTGAACAAGCAGGGATAAGAACAACAGTGGTTGGCAACGGCATCACTTCCCCATCAGCCGCTGTGTGTTTTTCCACTACGTTTTGTGCAATATCGGAGATGGCATCAATGCTCTGGTAATGAGACCAGGAACCTATATAGTAGTTACACTGTCCATCCTCAAGAGTGTTGGGATCGGGTAAGATATCCTTCTTTTTAGAACTCTTCTTCTTGGGAGGCATTTGTTAATATACTATAACCCTTTAAAACACAAAAAAAAAAATAAAAAAGATATAACAGAAGGAAAAAATAAAATTAAATTAAATAAAAATTCATTAATTAATCAATTAAATAAATAAACAAATCATATTTACACTATGAGGAAATCCATAAACACTTCTATTTCCAATTGCAGCTTCATGAAAACACATATACACACACACACACAAGAAGAAAAAAAAAAGAGAAAGAAAGAGAGAAATTATCTGATAATAACATCAGCTTTAAGTGAATGATACCTCTGAAACAAAAACCAAAAATTACACGAAAAAAAAAGATCAAAATCCTCTACACATTAATTTCTTAAAATTGTGGTAAATGTCCCCTACACACCCAAAGAGGTGGTCTTCGTTTCTCTCCCTGCAATAGAGGCAACTGTGTGGCAAAACAGCAAGAATCTTCTCTTCCTACAAATCCCGCATGATGTACCAAAAGAGTTTCTATCATTTCCCTAGGACTCTTCACAGAAAGCCAGGAACATTGACAGCAATATGCAGCAGAGTTACTACTTGCACATAATACCCTATTCTGTACTCCATTTGTTTTCTGTCCAACAGGATAGGAACTGGCTAAACGGCTCCAATCTGGATAATAATTTCTAACGGTTAAATAGAGATCTATTGTTCCATTTCGATCTTGCCATGCTGCCCCTTGAAGACGTATTACAGCATAGTTACACTTGCAGCACATAATAAATGGGCAACCACCACTATTATCATCGTGAGAATATCTATCAGAGGCCCCATTACCAACTTCAGGATTATATGCATGAAAAGCCCCTTTACGTTCAAACAACTGTTTTTGCGTTGATCGAGCATTATATTTACCTTCTGCAACAAGCAATAACTGAGAAATGCTAGGGTGAAAAATATTTTTTGCTCCCATGTTTGTTACGAGACACCTTCCCTTACACTCCCTACCGATATTATTTGGGAATAAAGGAAATGGAACGGTAAAACCAGACTTTACAACACTACCTTCAGAGTTATTATCATCACTATCATCAAAATAATTTTTGGATGATATTTTTGAAACGGAATCAGTGTTTTTGCTTACTGAAACGGGAAATTGCGTTGCACGCCCTTTTGTACCCTTTTCAATTGCTTCATCATCACTTGAATCCCAATCTGAATGTGAAGGTCTTACTTTTTCCAACTCCCGAGTTTTTTTGGCGTCCATGCCAAGACCCTTTTTCCCTGTAGGAAAGAGCTCATCAATTAACTGATCAACGTCCGACATGAATTGTTTCAAAGACCCTCAAGCACTAAAGAAATTAAATCCACCTACCGTTAATGATCTCTTCTCTATTATTATCGTTACTCGTATATGTGAGTCAGTATATACATATATATATATCTATATCTATGTATATACACCTTAGTGAAAACACGCACACACCTAAGGGGTATCATAAGAAAAAAAAGTTGGGAAATACATCAAAAATAGTAATGATAGGAGATAATATTAGCAAAAATCAAACAGCAAAAAAAAAAATAGTAATAAAGATAAAAAAAAAGGGGCACACAGTAAATGGTAAAACCCTTATTTTCGTTACTTTTGTGGAAAGGAAAAACAAAAACAAAAAAAAAAAAAAAAAAAAAAAACGCAAGGCCACATCAAACTACACGGTAAACTGTACAAAAAAAACAAAACAAAACAAAACAAAACAACAACGACAACAACAACAACGACCATGCAACATCACCACAAGGGTAATACTGCAAACACAACAACACTAAAAACGTCACTTCTATAACCTCAATGAAGGAAAAAAAAAAAAACTGGGAAAACTTTAAAACATATATATATATATATACCCCTTACCTACCGGTTCTCCTCAATTATGCCTCTTTTTTTTTTTTTTAATTGCTTTCCCTATCTATATTTTTGATAATACAAATGAAGAGACCACCACTCTCTCTCTCTCTCTCTCTCCCTTCCCCATCTCACACACGCTTACATGATGTTACATTTACACTTAGCTTTTTTTTTCTCCTGTTTCGATTCTTTTCGGGTTTTCGGCGCACCCCTCGCTGCTTCATCAGCAACATCTACATTTAGGGCAAAGGAAACCCTTTTCTTCCCAATTTCAACAGTTTGTTGTTCTTTTCCTTGATTCTGGTCTGGTGATTCTGGCCCGTGTTGTGGTTTCATTGTATCCATTAACCATTCTGGAGGTGGTGAGATATCTCCATTTTTTGGTTTACCATTTGCTACAGAACCATCCCCTTCACGTGGTGAGAAACCAATACCAATGTCTACTAATTCAGAATCCTCCACAGAAATTTGATCTTCCTTGGTAATAGCGGGAACCTGATTATGGATACCGCTATTTATATATTGTTCTTCAGAAATAGATTTTCCAAATTTTTGGTTTAAAGGAGTTGAAGGCACATGGTGCACATGCGAAGCCGTTTTTGTATTAGAATTTTTATCTGTCTTCACTAAGAAAGGAGTATCATGATTCGAAGTGTCTATTTTAGGCATTGCAGAGGAAAGATTTACGTCACTTACTCTTACACGACTACACCGTTCTTCCTCATCCTCTGAACAGAGTGATGGTCGCATTAAATGAACTGCAGAAACAGGTGCACTAATATCCATATTTACTGCTACTGGAGCAGGAACCGTTGGTCGTACAAGAGGTTCTAACGAAGGATTTTCAGCAGTTACTGATTTAATTGGAGTTTTATCAACAGAAACACCTTCACCTCCTCCACCACCACCTCCACTACGTTTACTGACACAAATAGCTAAACTTGAATCATCATGAGGATCTACATGATTTCCTGATTCTTCTTCAGGTTCCCAATCTAAATGCTTATTAGGTGGATACCCACGACGTTCAATAGCTCGTTCCATGAGAGAGAGAAGAAAATCATAACTTGGTTCATCCTCATATCGTAGAGTTTGTAAATGTGCTAAAAATGGACGAAATTCTCTCGGTAAATTTTGAACAAGTCCAGGACCAATAACTTCTTCTTTACAACGACCAATATCTTCTTTTTCTTTATATTTACGCCATGGTAAAGTACCTGTTGCAAATTCTATAAGCATAAATAAAAGACTCCATATATCATCTACACGACCTAGTTCCTGCTGATGATGGGAAGCCAGGGAAGCATATCGGCTTGTACCACGAAAACCTGCATTTTCACGTGGAGGACGTACTTCACCATTCACACGACGATAACGACGAGCCAAACCAAAATCAATTAAATAACACACGCGTGGATCAGAAGATCCTCCTAAACCAATAACAAAATTAGAAGGTTTAATATCACGATGTACTAGCCCCAGGTCATGTATACCTTGTATAGCTTTAAGACACGATATACCAACCCTAAGAGTTGTATATGTACTAAATGTCCCAGATTGAGTACCACGTCGTAGTTCTGCTAAATTCGATCCAAGTCGTTGCATTACTAAAAAATTTAAACCTCCTGTACTTCCACTTCCTAAATAGCGTACTACCTGAGAACAGGGCTGCATCTTCTTGAGAGCGGCGGCCTCAACACGAAGAACGTTTTTATCGTCTTGTTCAACCTTTATACACACTTCTTGTTTACCAGAAGTAACCAATGTACCATCATGGGAAGGTACAAGAACATCTTCTGCTGTTTCTCCTTCTCCATCACCTTCTCCTTCTTTATTTGCCTCTACAGCCGTAAATGTTTCACCAAAGGAACCAGCCCCAATACGACCGGTTATAATCCATCGTTTTAACCGCATTCCTACGGTAACACGTGTTTGGGCCACTTTTGGTCCCGTCTTTCGTCGTGGTGGAGTAGCTCCATTTGGTTTAGACCACTTTTCTGCATCTACTTGTTCATATGCTGGCATACCAAGATTGTTATTATTGTTGATACTGTTATTATTGCCTTCTCGCTCTTCCTCATTACAAATATCATCATGGGGAATATTATTGTAAAATGATGGTGTTTGTAATGTTCGTTTGCGGGATCTACCGGCATCAATTAGCATGTCCCGAGCATCATCTATATCTGACATCATTCTACTAAAGCCACCCCCTCAATATTGAAAAAAAAAAAAAAAAAAAAACAGCGTCATAAAGGAATAATAATAAAAAAGAGATAAAAAAAAAGAAAGCAATAAATAGAAGAATACAGCGGTTAAAGGAAATAAAAGAGAGTCAAAGAAGAAAATTTCCATTTTAATACATCTTGTGAGTTATAATTAACTCACAAAAAAAAAAAAAAATGCAAATGACAGTAATAGAAACTTGTGGGTCTTATCGTAAACAGACTCTCTCTCTCTCTCTCTCTCTCTCACACACACACACACACACCCACACACACCTTATTTCTCTATTTCTCTATATATTGCCCCCCTCTAATTTCAACACACAGACACAAATATATTGTATAAAAGTTGAAACCTGGGAGTACCCCCTTTAAACATCTTTCACGTTCTATTGAAATGAAAAATACAAAAAAAAAAGTAAAGCATTAAATTATATAAATACTTTTTTTTTCTTTTTTTTTTTCTCTGAAACATCGATTTTTTCTTTTTTTTTTTTTATGGTTGATGCACACACTTTTATTTATTTTCTTTTTTCTTTCACCTTCTCAGCGTTGCCTTGCCTTTGCCAGACTATTAGACAAGCTCTTCGGTTTGTGTGTGAAATAACTACGGCTTGTTTCGGTACGTGATGCTGAAATCGCATCCGCTCGTTTCTGCAGACGTTTATCACGTGGTACAATAGGAACAGGAGATTCACCCACAATCAAGGTGGGGTAATCCTGCACAAATTCCCTCAATCCACCAGAAAGTACTGCGATGTTATCAATACCTTTTTCAAAAAGAATGGTGCCTACCTTTTGTCCCACTGTTAAATCTTCTTCCAAATCATACACCACAATTAATTTATTCTCTTTATTTTTAAAGGCAAGCATTTCAGGAATAAACGGATTAGTTGCATGTACCATTCTTCGTTTAGGATAGTGTAGTGCACCCTCAATATGACATTCCTTATACTCATCCTCTGAACGCACGTCAAGTATTAAATACTCTTTACTGGGTTTTAACTCCGGTGGACGGTACTCATCCATTGGGTGCACAAAACCACCGTTTTCATCACACTGTTCCCTCTCTTTTAACTCCTTTAAAAGGTTTATGTAATCTCCCAACAACTTGGGCCGGACACGTAGAAAAGGTTCACCTGGGAGGCGTTGTGTAGAAGCTGTTGTTTGCTTAATAAACTGCGCCAACTCTGCCGTGAGACCAGACTCCACAACTGGCTTTACATAACTGTATTTTGGGTTCGTTGGTGTCTTTCGCCGGAGTATATCCTTATCACCTATCGTATCACTATAGCTCATTGTATTCTCCTTTGAGCTAAGGTAAAGTAAATATATATATATATACAAAAGCAAGAGAAAAGTTTATTGTAGAAAAAAAAAAAGAGTATATCCATTAGGTATGAGAAACAGAATCATTTCCTCAATAGATAAGCGGCAAAAGGCAACACATCAATATAAAAAAAAAGAACAACAAAGCCCCTCTGTGTGCTCTTGCATAGCAACATAAACATAATGACGTCTTATACAGACGAACGTATACATATCAGTGCAGCTTTCTTTTTCTGTTTCTTTCCTCACTTTCTTTCTTTTTTTTTTTCTTTTTTTATGGATCACTTTTTCAAAAAGAAAAAAAAATTTTTCAACTCTTTACGTATAACCATTTGTCAAACGTGCACCCTCAAAAAGAAATTTTCACAAAATCATTTCTCAGTGCATTTTCAAAACGATTACTTTTTTCTCCCCTCTTTCAAATGTCACACAAAAACCCGATTTTTGGAGGAAAATCAATACTTCCAACAGTGCAATAAAGTCTAACAAGAGAGAAAAAAAAAACAATCAAGGCTTCCAAAGTGTTTTTGTGTATATATTTTCAATGATATTTACCACGGAAAAACAACACTAACAAAAACACAACAACAGTGAACTTTATTTTAACTACTTTTATATATCCAAGAAAGTAAGATAAAATAAAACTCACACCCAAAACTCCAGAAAACAATAACTGAAACACCATTATTTTGACAAATAATCATTGAAAAAAAAAAAAAAAATGAGTTCACTTCACTACTCCCATCTCACCACATATAAAAGACGAGGTATACATTTCTGAAGAGAATTCACAAAGAAAGAAAGAAAGAAAGAAAGAAAAAAAAGAAATATCAAGCTTCCTGTACATTTCTCTTGAAGAAAAAGTCAGCGTAGAGTGGTCCTTCATCAGGGAGGTCACAACAATGAACAGCGTTCTCTGCACGATTTACACCAAAAATAGCACGAATTGTTTTTGGTCTCAATTCCTTTGCGATAAAAGGATCAAATGGACCACAGACCTCACGTACAGTGGAAATGACATCAACAACATCATCATTCAAAGATACCAATTGAAGAATCCAAACAGGTCCAGTTAATGCAGATGCTGTTTCAACAAAATCAGGAAGTACTCCTTTGTATGGTTGCAAGAACTCATCTACTACACGAGATGAGAGATTAACAAGCATTAGAGCTGTTAACTCTAATCTAGTTACATCCAATAAATGCTGAATAATACTTCCACCTGCTTTTTTCCTTAGAGCATGCGGTTTAACAATTATAACAGAAGAACGATAGTCATTGAAAATAGCAACAGGTTGTTTACTGGCTTCTTCCAATAACTGATTCCATCGTTTTGCCTCTTCCTCATTATGTGCAGCATGTGCACCAGGAACACGATTCACATAATCTAAACCTTTTTGAATAGCGTCTGTGCGGGCACATCTTACCACAACAACACGACCACCAACGAGTTCTGCCGGTAAACCATAATTGGCTACCGCATCCTCCATTGTCCAAGTCATTTGCATAGCGGAAATGGTGAATCCACATTCTTCTGTGAGAATGGCTAAACATCGCCCCATCTGTGAGAGAAGAGACTCACCCAAAAGTATTACAGTAGATTCACTTTTCCTTTCGCATAATTCTCGTGTCACCTCATCCGCATATGCAGTAAGTGTTACTATTCCACCAAATATTGTTAATACGGAACCAATGTTAAAATCATCTTTTTTCAAATGTGGAAAGGGTGTCCGTTTTAGGTGTAAAACATTATTTGGCATTTCTCGCATTTCAATGGAATGATCTTCATAATAAAAAAGTAAAACATATCGTCTCGTGAGGTGTGATATATCATCATGTTTTTCACAGTAAAAGGCCAAGCGCGGATCTTGTTTAGATAGCGCCATATTAAAAAGAACTGTGTCTCTTTATTTTTTAATCTATTGTTTCAATATCCCTCGTTTACACTAACAATCTACAAAGAAAAAAAAAAAAAAAAAAAAAAAAAAAAAAAAAATAGAATGCAACATGGTAACACACACACACATACATAGACACAGATGTACAAACACAAACATAAAAAAAGAAAGAGAAAGAGAAATAAAATGAAACAAATAATGTAACTATATAAGCATAGAGGGAGAACAACAACAACAAAAAAGAAAAAAAAAACAGAATATACCCTTTACCCAAATTAAAAAGAGTGCAGAAGTAGTCAACTCACCCACCCTTCCTAATGCTATAAAGGAAAGGGTAACAACAACAAAAAAAAAATAATATATATATATATATATATATATCAACATAGATCTGGTAAAGGATATTTAGATGTACACCTTGTAAATAAAAGGCCCAACTGTGCATAAAACCATTTTAATCGCCTCATCTACTCCAGAATATTCTTTTTTAGCATCTTCACAATATCCTTGAAGCTGTTCCCGTGCCTCACGAAAGATCACATCAATCGAACGTCCTCTTGGAGAACCATTTAAGTCAGAACCAGTACTGTTATTTGATTGAACATCTTGTTGATAAATTTTACAATACTTTTCAACACGATGAAATGATTTTAATTCGTTCCAATCGGGACCACATTCTTTCTTTACAAACTCCTCTTCAATAACTCGACGCACAACTTTTTCGGAGTGAGTGATATCAGAGTCATTTCGAAGAGGAATAAGATACTGAATCTGAACAGTCTTCATCTCTATAATAAGAAGAATGTTCTTATTATTTTCATCCATTAAAACAAGATCAGCACGGGTTTTTCTTTTTTTATTTACTTCAAATTCCTCCTTTAGAAAAAGTTTATTATTTTCTCCCATTAAAGTGATAACATTCTGCATTATATTAAAAAATAATAGTTTATCCCCTGCCTCGTTTAACGCAGCCTTGCCAGAAATATTCGATATATGGTACTGCTTGCGTTGTTTAGCATATGCATTCAGCGTCATATCTAAAATTCCACGGACAATGTTTTCCCTGTCAAGAGGAACATGTTGAATAACAATCAACTCTTGTGAAGTATCATCACTTACTTGAAGTCGTCTCATCTCATCTATCATCTCATCATGTTTATCATTTTCCTTTGGCGACATAATCCCTTTATGTCTCTCTCTATTTTTTTTTTATTCTTCTTTTAATCTGTTTTATTATTATTATTATTATTATTATTATTATTATTATTATTATCTGTTCGTACTCTTTTAAGGGTATCAGAACTAATCTTTCCTTTCACTCTCCTTAACAAAAGGATAAGAAGAGAAAGGAAATATTCACCATTTTTTTTTATTCTTTCTTGTTTTCTTTATTGACACATTTACTGAAATCAACCTTCATAAATATAGATCCAACATCTCCATTCACTACCTCTGTGATCATTATTAAGTAGTAGGGAAAAGTGAACTTATTAAAGAATCCTTTTAGCTCATTTACCTTGCGATTCGAAGAGAGATGGGTTAGATAGACTTTTTGAAAAACCTCACCTTTTTTTTTTTTCTGACGAGTCATTTAGACATAATGATAATAAATACTTTTGTACTAATAAACGTAAACCCAGACTGTTCTCTTTCCATCCTTTACACTCTCGACACCACATTCCACCTTTCCAAAATAAAAATCAAACCAATAAGAATTTCCCCATTAAGAGTTAGAAGAATATGGTTTACCCCCCTGATGACCAAACACCCTTATACATTTTAATAGGGGTAGTTAATTCCTCTTCTACAGAAATCATATACCTCTTATTAAACTTTCTGTCGTGCAAGAAGCAGAAGCTATTGAAAGTGGGAGAGAAAAAGAGTAATGAATGTAGTCTTCTTCTTCCGGCTGTCATATACCAAAATCACGACCAGAGAGAAATACGGTGACACGGGGAGTTTGCTAAAGCAGAATGCAAGGAATATTCTGCAATATGAGAGTCAAAATATATGAGTGTACTAGCAAACATATTACACTTCCTCTCACCCCATTGACATTGACGAATGCTCACCAGAAATGAAACACAGCAGCATGATGGTGTGAAAAGATCACTTTGTGTTACTTCCTTTTCAAAATGAGTCTTTCCTTAGATCCAAACGCACAAAAAGAAAAAAAAAATAAAATAAAAAAAAATTTTTTTTAATTATAAAAAGAGAGCGGAAATTACAGTACGATAAGGAGAATAAAACTACTTTCTTTTCCCGGTATTTGTTCGTAATTCTTCTTTTTTTTTTAAATAAATAGTAACTCAATACAAGAAATAATTGTTTTTTTTTTTGTTGTTGTTGTTGTCTATTACTGTGTGAGTCTATCTGTATACAATCTACGTTTTCTGGTGTGTGTTTGATACAGGTGCATTCCGTTTCCTACACCTACTTTCTAACCTTGTTGAGCATTTTACTGAGCCTATCGTGCTCCATTGTCTCCCTTCGAAGTTGAAGCTCCTTCTTTTCAATCTGCCTTTGGATATCTTGCTGTTCCCGCCTTCTCTCTCGTCTACGCTCGGCATCTAACCGCTCCTCGCGCCTATTCTCACTGTTCGCTGCGCTGATGCGTTCAGAGAGTCCTGCTGCCTCCGTGGCTGCCCGCTCTGTTGCCTCCCGCAGTCCTTCAAGTCGTCGCCTCGCCGCCTCCGCCGCTGCCCGCCGTTCCGCCGCCTCCGCCCGGCGCTTGCGGGTCCACTCGGGGAGGCGGGCGGCGACCTCCGCGAGGCGAGCGGCGACGGGGGACGGGAGGGCCGCGAGGATTTCCCCCGCCTCCGCCTCCGCCTCCGCCCCGCCGTTCACCTCCGCCGCCCGCAGCGCCGCCGCCAGCCGCAGGACGCCCACGTCGAGGCACTCGCTGTGGCGCGCGCGGAACGACTCGCCATCGTGCGGGAGGGCCGCGAAGTCCATCACCTGCTAGCACTTCCTACACCCACCGCAGCAACAACAACAGGAAATAATAATAATAATAATAATAATAATAATAATAATAATAATAATAATAAAGCACTGGAGTAGAGAAGATACCACACACACAGAAATAGATAAAAAAAAATAAAATAAACAACAAGAACAAGGACTGCTACCATCCCCACCCCCACACACACCCCTCTTAAAAAAAAAAAAAAAAAAAAAAAAAAAAAAAAAAAAAAAAAAATCTCGCGATGGCAAATTTGTTGATATTACTCAGTCTGGCGACGTCCAGAAGAACCCTGTCCCCGATGCTAATGGACGCCTTATTTGTTGGCAACTGAACATCGCCGGCCTTTCACCATTAAAAAAGGCGGCTCTTAACCACCGTCTTTCAGCATTTCTACCGGACATTGTCCTTCTCCAGGAGACGAAGAACCAGAGTACGACGGCAACGAAAATTCTAGGGTATTGTGATTTCCATCACCCCCGTAAGGGTAGAGGCGGTGGCTTCGCTATTCTAGTGCGCCATGGACTCCAATGTGAACAGGTTTCACTACCTTGTACCGACTGCTTAGAGACCATCGCCATCCGCGTATTTGCTCCAGCAAGTCCCCCATTGTCTGTGGTGACTTTTTACAACCCACCCCCCGCAATGGCACGTATATCCCATTTGATAAGTATTGTTCGTCGTCTTGATCCACATGCGCTTGTGGCTGGCGATGCTAACTTACACCATGATATCTGGGACAGCCGTTTGCCTGCTTCCAAAGAAGGAGAAGACTTTGCAACAACTTTGGTTATCTTGGATTTGAAGTGGTAAAGAACCCTTTGCTGGCAACACGAGCCAATGGAACTGATAGCTCGTTACCTGATGTGACTTTCTCACGTTCGGTGACTGTTGACAATTGGTTACCTACACCGTATATGGATTCTGATCACAGTTTGATCAGTTACTCCCTTGCGATAGGTGAAGGCGAACCTAGCGTGACTAATACATTCCCGCGCCGCAAATCTGCAACGTATGCTCTCCGAAAGGCTGATCGGCCCAACTTCACTTCGAAGTGCGACTCGGCGTCAGCAAATGCTACTACATGGCATTCGGTCTATCGTGGCATCCTGCGTGCGGTAAAACAAACTATTCCTAAGGGCAGCCGTGACAACCCTCGTACGATTTGGACGGACGATATGGATCTGGCATCTCAACAGGCTAAGTACGCGTTTCAGGCTCACCTTGTCACCCCACATGGTGACATGCTTTGGAACGCATTCATCCGGGCCAAGGATCGACGAAACTCAGCTTTTCGTCGAGGGATCCAAATACTTATGGAATCCCGCGCTCAAAAACTCGGGGCCTTGTCCACCCCCCAGTTGGCGTTATTTAAGAGGATTGGCGGCATCGCCTCCTCGCCCACTTTCTACAGTGGTTCTCCGATCACTTAATGATCGTACCTGTACGCTCCCCTGCCAAAAAGCCAACCTACTTGTTCGCCAGTTTGTACAGGCCTCAGGTGCTTTACTCACAAATACCCCACCAATACGACAAGACTGTTGTGGTGCTCTTTGTGACATGGATTGTCCGTATACTCCTTATGAATTGGATTTGGCCATCCATGATGCTCCTCTGGGAACAGCACCTGGGCCTGATGGTATTATGAATGATTTTCTCCATCATCTTGGCCCTGTTGCTCGAAACATGCTTCGGAGAATGATAAATACTTCCTTTGCATCTGGAGAGCTTCCTCCGCAATGGAAAATAGGGGTGACGGCCCCTATCCCTAAACCGGGTAAGGACCCCAGCCGTACTGATAGTTATCGTCCAGTGACATTACTATCAGTCTTGCTTAAGGTGGCCGAACGTATGGTCCACCGATGCCTAACAGCATTATTCCCTCATCACCGTCGACAATTTGGATTTATGGCCCTCCGATGTACTACGGATGTGGTAACTCTTATGTTGGATCAGATTACCCGTGGTCTTAAATGACGCAGTACTCTTTTACGCCTCTTCCCATACAGCATCCGATGCGGAAGAGGTACATCTTCGGCTTGGTCACGGGACACTCCGTATTGAGTCTCGCCCCGTTAAACTGCTTGGTGTGAACATTAACCGTTTACTCAACTTTGGCCCTCACGTTGATAAAGCATCCAAACAAACGATGTTACGCCGTTATCAGCTTAAACTTGTTGCACAAGCAGGTGCAAATCATCATACCATGCGTTCATTTCTTATTGGATACGTGCATAGTGTCTTGCTATATGGGTGCGAGGCTGTTCTCCCATGCATTGCACCCACGTATCTTCAAATCTTAGAGGTGAGATATCGAGAGAGTTGTAAAGCCTCCCTGGGATTAAGTACTGCAACAGAAAATTCTTCTGTTTATTTAGAAGCAAACCTGTTACCCTTAAGCAAATTATCTATGCTTAGGGTGCTTGCCCAACACGAGAGATTTCTACGCCTCCCCGACACTGACGGCATTCGTAGAGTCATTTATACGCAGCCTGCGCCACCTACGATTAATCGTCGCACAACCAAGCCGATTCCCTTACCAAGAGAGACAGTCCTTAAGGAACTGAAACGAGTGTGTGATATTATTGGGATACCTACTGATCACCCTCGTGAACCTCTCATATGTCGTCGTGTTAGTCCATGGGAAACCGAATTATGTCATTTTATACGTTTCCACCAACCTCAATACGATAAAGATGCCTCTGAAGAGGTGGATATCGCAGGAAGCATAAGATATTACACCATGAGATTCTTATGCAGATCAATAAAATGCATCAATCTCTGGATATTTATAAATAAGAACAACTATAGGTCATTCATAATTATTTTTCTTTTATTTGTGTCGATAATTGCACTTTCATTTCATCTCCTTCAATTCTAAGGAGGTTAATCCTTCCCAGTTATATATGGTTTAGTTTTTTCTTTCCATGTACTTTTGCTCATCTAATAACCCCAAGAAAGAAAGATCAAAAAAAAAAAAAGAAATAAAGGAAAAAAAAGTATATTAAAGTACAATCTATTCATATAAGTATATACACACCATATTAAAAATTTATTGTTGTGTACCTCTTTTTTTTTTTTTTTCTTCTTTGATAACGGCGAAATGTCGTGAAATGAACAAGCTTTATTTAAGCACTCTACATGTCAGAATCTTCACCCACCATACCATATATATATATATATTTACTCCAAATAAGCCACATTTTGAATTCTATA
Source organism: Trypanosoma theileri (assembly GCF_002087225.1). Classification (NCBI taxonomy): domain Eukaryota; phylum Euglenozoa; class Kinetoplastea; order Trypanosomatida; family Trypanosomatidae; genus Trypanosoma; species Trypanosoma theileri. Next base: position 1,230,443 of record NW_021639843.1, on the reverse strand, counting down.
CATACCGCGCCTACTTTTCTTTTTTTCTTTAATCTGCTCTCTTTTACTGACACGCAAAGAGAGAGAGAGAGTTTTTTAAAAGAATCAGGAGATTCTTCTATTCAAGAGACCATTGCCTTTTGAGCAATATATCAAAGTCTTTATCCAACTGAATTGTAGCACTTATAGGTGTATACCATTCCACCAATTCTTCAAGCGTAATTCGACGATTAATAGCAGAACGAACATCCCATGCTGAGAGGAAAGCATTCTTTTCTTCACCATCCTTTGCATGAAAACGACTATGAATCTCCATAATATCAATAGTACCACATATATCCTTTGGAAACAATTCCCAAAGTCGTTCAATCATCATAATTCGAGCAGGTGGAATTTGAGGAAGAAGAATCTGTAGGTACAATAAGTAATCAACTGAACCATCACCTCTAGTGTCTAGTACGGAAAGTAGATCTTCCGCATCTGTAAAATAAAGTCGTTTTTTCCACATGGCTCCCAAAAAGACATCTCTTGGTAAAAAGAATCTCTTCTCATTATCCATTTCCCTCAGCAATAACGAGAGCTGACGAACTGCATATGGAGCACCCATAACAGAAGGTCGATGAACTGTTCGAATTAACTCATTTAAATCAGCAGCATATTGTCTTACCGTATTGACTGCAAGTTTTTCGGACGCCGTTTGCGCAGCTTTAAAAGTTGTATTACATTCATTACGCTGCATAGTAACAGAACCAGAAGGTTTACTTGGTACACTAACAGCTGTTGGCCAAATACCTCGCATTAGGTCTACAAATGAACTATCATCAGGACATAATCCAGCCACACAAGAGTAATATTCTTCAAATTCCTGTCGTGTTATAACTCCATCTGGATTAGTTGTAGAATTAAAAGTGGCTTCAAACTCTTCACGTACATCTTGTTCACTTCGTTCTCCCTTCACAACATCTGGATGACCAGATGGATTAAATTTCTCAACAAGTTCATCGATCTTAATAGTTCCATCTCTGTTCTGGTTAAATATATACCAGACTCGAATAACCCATGTACGTTTCATTGGAGTAAGATCCAGTCTTAGTGCTGCAATAAAATCTACTGGATCCAGCATCCCTTCACCATTTCTATCCAAAACATGCATGATAGCATCCACATCATCATCACTTAACGGAACCCCATTGCTGTTTAATGCTTGTATAAATTTTGTCTTTTCCACAAGTGTACCTCCAGCATCCACAGCCACACCAAGGCTTCGACTGAGTGCACGGATTCCGTTTGTACCAGCAGGGCCAGTGTAAAGAAGTCTTCGCGCTCTCTCAACTATTGCTGTGAATCGGCTGAACTTAGCTCTTGTACCATGTGTTAAGGCCATTGCTAACAGTACTATAGAAGTTTATTTTTTGCTCTACTGTATGTGTATGTGTGTGTGTGTTTTGCGTCTGAAAAAAAAAAAAAAAAAACACCTTTTAATGACAACAACAAAAACAAAAACAAAACACGCAACACTTCACAGCTGGCTCACCCACTTCTTTCCTTTTTCTTTTTTTTTATTCTTTATTTGGTTACTCTATGTAGTTAAAACAATTGGGGGAAAAAAATAATTAGAATACAATATACTGACAGAATTAGCAGATAAGAGAGAAAGGGGAGAATTGATAAGAAGAAAATGTAAAAAAGCAAAAAAGTATATATATATATTTTTTTCACTAGTTTTTCTTTTACTCATGCCAACACCTCTAGAAAATAGGGGCCGAATAGTAACATGGTGTCGTTAGGAATGCGATAATCTCTTTTATTACCCCATGTTTCAACTCCAAGCGTACATGTACAATACACATACAAAGATTGAAGTTCGCAAAAAAAAAAAAAAAGAAATAGGAATAATTAAAAAATATGACGATAGAAATAATAATAATAATAATAATAATAATAATAATAATAATAATAATAAAATATGAGAAGTCAATACTTGTCGATCTGGAAGGGTATTTTTAATGAATTGAGAAGAATGCTCCATTGCGCCTTAAGAAAGCCACATTTTTTTTCTTTTTCTTTCGCTTTGTTTTGGTGCATAACACTCTCCTTCATTTTAATATATCCCTTCGACCTCACCACATAGATTGAACTTTTGCTAACTTTACTTGTACTAACACAGTAGCGAGTTTCTAAACCCCCTACTAACTTCATTCCTTAACACATTTACACTCTTTTTTTTTTTTTTTTCCTTACTCTTTCAGGGACGACTGGTCCACTTCATCAATTTTCTCTATATGCGTCTTCCTGCTCTTCTTTTACAACACTTCAAGTGGCATTACACGCACAACTTCCACATACGGCTCATCAGAGAGTTGCACACCCAATGTGATGAGAGCATGCGGTTGTGCCCGAGAAAGTACATACGATACATCTGCAAGGGACCGCACGGTAACACGATTGACTTGAACGATAATATCACCTGGTCTTACTGCATGCGCTGCAGAAGATCCTGGAGGAACAGAAATCACTCGTACACCATGAAGATCCTTTTCATCCTGTAAGACAATCCCCATAAGTTGTTCATGAAGAGGAACTGGATATTTTTGTCGTGGTGTTAGGGAGCTGCTATGCTTACTGGACAACGGTACTTGATCATAGTAAGGAAATTCTCCCTCTTCACTACGTAATTTATCTTCATGAAGTGTATTAAATATATCATTATTATTTTCCATCACAAGATTTAAGATACGAGCAAAAGGTGGAGTTGATAATAACATATCCACACATTCAGAAGGATTAGATGAATTAAGAGCTTTACGTACATCATTTGTATTTAATCCAAAGATTTTATACAAATTTGTAACATCTCTCTCTTGTTTAATGGGAACCTGCTGGAGAACCTCTGCAACAGTTTCAGCAATTTGATCATGACCCACTTTTGTTGTATTTAGTTTTACATCCCGCTCAATAGCAGCGGCTTCCATGATTCGAACTTGCTGCAAGGATGTTTCCAAATCTACTTCTAATTGACGTACTCGTTTAGCAAGCGCAGTCACAACTGTGAGAAATCTTTCCTCCATAGTTTTTCCTAATTCCTCTAGATTTCCTGGAAGTTCTGAAACAGTCTCATCAACTTTTAACCCATTTTCACTAGATCCTTGTTGTCTAGCATCTAAAAGGGTAACCTTAGTCGATAGTTTATTTAGCGCGTCTTGCATTTCTTGCATCTTTGCCTCCAAAGCCATACATCGAGAACATTCAATCAATGAAGTTTGAGGTTGAAGTTGTTCTTCTTTTAACCCATTCTGTGATGATGCAGAAACAACACTTGTATCCAATTTTGGACTCTGAATAAATTTGTGTTTTCTCATTATAGACGAGGCAGAATCATCACCTTCACCTCTTTCAGTCTCAACTGAGGCTTTATTAACTTCATTTTCCGCATTATTATTATTATTATTATTATTATTATTATTATTATTATTATTATTATTGTCACCATCATCATGATTATCACTATGTAAAATATCTGATGTGGTAGATAAATTGGTTGAATTGAGATGAAAATCTGTGGTTTGTCCATCATTATTGTTGTCATTATCCTTGACATCCGTAATATTTTCTGACCTGGTGTCTGAGAAAGTGTTGCCGGACTCCTGCACAACTTGTTCTGATGATTCCACCTCTGGAATGAGAGTCCTTACGCATGAAGGGATACACGGAGGACGTCCACCTAATTGTACACTACTTCTCCGCCCTTCTGCAAAACGACTACCACGACTGTTGATACTGTTGGAACGACGCTTATCTGGTGTACGCGATGCAGATCGACTGCGTTCCGTGCGCTGACGATGACGACTTAAATCATTATCGGCAACACGCTGCTCGTGAACATACTTTTGCTTCATAATATTTCCTATGAGCTTCTGGAATTCACTTGGATCAACTGCAGAATCTGACATGGTTTCCGCAAACAATAAATCTTTCCGTTTTTTTTTTTTTTTTTTCTCCCTTAGAGTAAATTAGGTCTATCTACCCACAAATACCTACAACATGAAAAAAAGAAAAACAACAAAAACAATTTGAAAAAACAAAATTAGAGCAGAAAAAACCACAGCAGTGGAAATAAAATAAAAAAAAGAGAAAAGTCTGTATAATAATATTATTATTCATAACATGAAACAAAAAACACTCACTTCATTTTTCATGCATCATATTTTTCCTGTACATTTCCGATCAATGTTGTCGGAGATTTTCCTTCTTCTTCTTCTTCTACTTCTTCTTCTTCACTTTTTTTTACTTTTGGTAGTGTTCTCATTTTGAGTATAGGATCTAAACTCCACCACTCATCAATATTGCTCATCTTAAAAACTGATGGCGCCCCTTGACGGGCAAGTTGCGATTGTAACATTAATTCATCCTCTTTTCTTTTACTTCGTTTAGTAGCCCTAATAGACTCATCCATGAGAGCTACACGACGCATCGGTGATACATATGTACTTTCATCCAGCATACCCTTTTTGCTCTTATTTAGTTCCAAATAACTCACCTGAAAATCAGCAGTCTTGCGGAACCGTGCTGAAGGATCGCTTACATTTGTTGAGATGCACCATCCCCGCTCGAGCGCCAACTCGTGTTCTCTTTCCCTCACCACACTCCCCGCCGCTCTGCGTGTGCTGTCCACCCCACGTGCTGTCAAGAGCTGCGGGCCGGTCTTATCACTGCTGTCGGCCTCCCCGCCGTTGCTGCCGCGGCGCTGCAGGACGTGCATGAGCGGCGGCTGCGGGAACGGGTGGGCCTCGTCGAGAATTGACGCGTTCCACCGCGGCCGCTGCGGGGGGCGGGGGGCCCGGCGGAAGTCCTCCACGTCGCGGTGGCGGCGGCGGCGGGCGTCCCCCGGCGGGAGCGGCGCGAAGACCGACACGCCGCGGCCGTACGACGTGCCGGCGAATGTGATGCCCGGCAGCGGCACCGCGTTGTGCATTCGGCCACGTCGAACACTACACTGCTGAGGAGAAACCATAAAGAAAAGAAAAAGAAAAAGAAAAAGTTTAGTAGATCAGTTCGTGGGGGGTCTGTTCATAATAATCATCACAATTCATTATTATTATTATCATAATCATCATATCAGTCATATATCATTAACAGTCCATCATATACACACACACACACACGCAGAAAAAAGAAAAAAATATATATAATAAATAATAAATGACACCACGTCAAAAGCAAGAAGATACATTTGCCACAAATATCGCAATACTAGGAAAAGAAAACTTTCATTCCTTTTACTTTGTATCATCCATGTCTTTCCTGAAGAAGTAGAAAATATATAGAAGGAAAAAAAAAAGAAAAAAAAAATACAAACTTTTAATTTATAAACTCACATCCCACTATTTTAGAGTGAGGCAGTCGATACTCAAAATATGTCATCTCTCTTGGACTCCAAGAGGAGGAGGAGGAGGAGGAGGAGGAAGAAGAGGAGGAGAATGGGGTCATCAGTAAAAGTGATTATAATCCTAATTTAGGATCAAATATTTGACACGCATGTTCTTACCACTCTTCTTCTTCTTCTCTCAACTGCATGAGATTGCCATTTTCATCACGAACATTCTCATCAACGCTACAGGTAGTACTTGAAATTTCTACAAAAATCACACTTACTGCTAAATCCTTACAAAATTCTTCTTCATCCTTTGTTTTGGCAGGTCGTCCATCAAGTTGTCTATCTTTTAATGATAATTTTTCGTACGTACTACAAAGCGATGTATTAATCCAAAAATAAAAAATCTCCTCATCTACTAGTCGATTACGTTGATAAAAGGTGAAACGTAGATCACCTTGAAGAACAAATTCCTCTGGAAATAAAAATATTATCCCCTTCGAATCCTTCTGGAGTCGACGAGGAAATACACGACGTGAATCAATCTTTTCAATTCCATTCTCTGTTACTGTAAAATACACGTCAACCTGTCCAGATGGTTTAATATCGGAATCAACTGTAATTTGATAAAGAATTAATGGACGTACAGGAGGAAGTTTTCCACCAAAATCATATAAAATACGATCATAATAATGTACGTAACGAGATTGAGAAGGAATTGTAACTCCAAAACCATCTTGAGTTCGAGCTTTACCAAAAAATTTCAACGCCTCTTCTGCGTTGGGAATACGTAGTGGTTCATGTGAAAGCAACAAACATGAAACCATTACTCCTGTTCTTCCTTTACCAGCCTTACAGTGTACAACTACAACATTTCGTCTATCTTCCTCTAAAAAATCCGTAGCATCACTGACAAAATCTATTATAAGACTTATAGGACATGGCGCATTATGATCATCAAATGGAAATCGTTTAGAACGTCCTTTAAAACGTTTAGGAGAATCATACTCTGGTCGCTCAGAACAGAGGTTATAGATACGATAGTGACCACCATGTTTGCTTTCAAGAAAACGTTCTACTTGGTCAATGGGATTTCTATAACATTGTTCTGTACCCCACGCAGGGAATCCCATAGCGATTATCTGTGGTGTAATGTATGTTAAGTCAAGATCAAATCCATCCTCTTGATAGCGGCGTTTATGTTGACTAACTTTCGCACGCATCATAGCTAGAGCTGGATTTTGGCGCAGCAATTGAACAACTTTGGGTACCATATCTAAATATTTACTAGAAGTATTATTCGTCTCCTCCTCATTAGAGATGAAGTAACGAGATTTAAAAAGATCATCAAATGAAGTATTATCATTATTACTACTATCTGAATGAGAACAATTTTCATTAGAGTCATCTATCTCTTCCTGAGACGGTAAACCAGAAGGGAAATGATGCATCATAATCGTCTCCAGTTGCGCTTTTGCTTCTTTCAGTTCTGTTGTTATTTCCCCTGAACTATTTCGGGATCCTTGTAAAGCACGTAAAAAAGCACCATTACTACTACTACCATCAGTATCACCATATTCTTCTTCAGCCCTACCACTAGAAAGTAATTCATCAATAATGGCGAGAGTTAACTCTGGTGAAACATCATGGTTATCAGTAGAAACAGAGGTAGAATGTTGGGGTGGAGCAGCTGTTTTGTTATTACACAGGGGATCCACTTGCGGGTGAATCTCATGTTTTGGAGATCTCAGACACACACCTGTGCAAGCTGAGGCACAACAAAACGGGCATAAGGCAGCGGATGAACCCCACTCCATCTCATCATCGCTAAGTGAGCCCGCGGAATTCATCGAATGACTATGGTTTCTGTTGGTCACAGTGTCAAAGACTCTAATTTCACCAGATTAAACAAGAGGTTCAATTGAATCCAGAGGGAGAAAAAGAAAAAGAGAAAACAATCAATCAAGCATGATAAATAAGAAAATATCAAACATACACACATATCTACAATTATACAAATAACAACAATAACTCGAGAGAAATCAGAAATTTAAAAATATAATATTCCTCAAAACTGCAGGTGTTTTTTTTTTTTCCTTTCCTCCATTTCATTTTCGCTTTATGAAATACACTTGAACAAGACCTGCGAATAATCTTCATTATTCCCGTGAAAAAATGTTTCGCTTCTCATTGCGCAGTGTAAACAGTGATTTAATGGAAACCTCCCGCGTCCGAGCACCTACAACCCGTTCCACACACTTTCCATTCATGAAAAGAAGCACCGTTGGGTACGTTAGAACACTGTATTCATTCACTAATTTTGGGGCCTGCGGACCAGGTACAAGTGCTAACTTTACCTCACTAGGATTGCCCATATTCATTGCGTTAACAGATGAAATGAAACTTCTTGTAAGTGGATCTTCTGTGATTTGCATATTTTGTTCACCCTTTCTCATTTTTCGGAGGTTGCCTGAGTGAAGTATCGCTAACACAGCACGTGTTTTGTGAAATTTAATAAAATCCATTAGGACCTTTTCATCTGGAAGCTCTGCAATTTCATAACCGCTGGCAGGCGGTCTTGATATCTTGCTAATCTTAGTGATGAATGAACATCGCGTGGTCACACGCAACATGTCTACGCTGAAAACATCATATTTTTTTGATAACGTAGAAATAGATTAGAAGAATAAGAAAAAGAAAAAAAAAAAGCCAGAACACATACAAGAGATCGTATAGAAAAAATATACTCTACTGCGTTCAAGTAGAAATACAACCCTTCAACTTCAAAACCTGGAAAAGAAATAAATAATAAGATAACATATGTATATGTGTTTACAGGTGTGTACAAGCATGAGATAATACTTGTGCATCTCATCTTTCCCCTTAACACACATTGATACACCCACTTTTTATTTTTATTTTTTTGGTCGGAATCCACTGGCCCATACAAATACACACACACACACACAAAGACACAAATACATATACACTCCGAATAAGATATAACAAACCTACCTCCTTTCTTATGTTTTCCATCCAGCGTTTTTCTCATACTCCGCACGGAGACGCTTCTCTTCTTCCACTGATGGGTGCGGGAAAGCGAACATGACAAATACCACAACAATAGGTACCAATACAAGTTGAATTTTCAGTAGTTTCTTCACCTCAGCTTTTGCTTTTGCTTTGAAGCTTTTGTCCTCCAGAGAGGCCGTGTGGCTCTCAAACTTCTGCTGCAACACAAAGCGGGAGCAGCGAAACATGCGGTTGCTGCGGAAAAGAGAAAAAAAAAAAAAAAAAACACTTGTAGAGGAAAAAAAAAAAGGGAGGTAAAGGCGTTAATAGAGAAAAACAAAAGAGGTATCATCAACAAATGAAAATAAAAAATAAAAAAAATAAAAAAAACACAAAAATAATGAAAGAAAAACTGTCGAAGCCTATAAGGAATAGATGTACCCATCAATGAATCCGAACTGAAAAAAAAAAAGAATAAACTTTGAAATAAATTATCAATTCTTGATGCAGTGAAGATACCATCAAACATTTTGCAAACTCACGTGAAGTTACTTTTTATGTATTTCCTTTTTCTTCGTTTCTGCAAGAAAAAAAAAAAAAAATGTAAAAAGAAAAAACAGAGAAAGGCACGCTCAAAAAGTCGAAGAAAATCTTACACATACGAAATAGCCACTTCTGGCAACGTCTACAAATAAAGTGCTCCGCGAAATATTATAGTAAAGGACTCAAGTGAAAAACAAAAACATTCAAAAAGTGCTAGTAACGAATTTATCGAAGGCTAACCAAATCCCACACGGAAGCAATAAGGAAAAAAAAAAAGAAAAGTATACTCAAGTCTTCTACTGGATATCCTTGCAAACTGCAGTCTTTTTTTTTTTTTCTACTGTGTATACTCTGATGACGTTGAATACATCTTTATTTCCACATCATTTGGACTTATAACACTCCTCTTCGTTGTTTTTTTCTTTTTTCCGAGGACAATAGGTTCAAAAACACGGTAGAGTCTAGAACTCTTTTCAAGTCTCTGTCTATTATGAGGCACATTATCACCAAACACAAACCTTCCAAGGGTGCGAAGTGAAACAATGTTCCTTACATTATTGTAAAGCTTCTTAAACGGTTTGTAATCCAATTTAAACACTCCCTTCATGAAGTAGATAAAGGACATAACTGCGAGCTCAATGTAAATGCAAGAAACAACAATCGGACGAAGAAAAATCAAAACCAGTATATCACAAACGAAACCAAAAAAACGAAGAAAGAGATTCCTTTCAAATTCAAAGCAAACTTCTGGAATTAACAATGGTTCACCTTCTTCTGCTGCAATATATGAATTTGCAACCAATCCTTCAATCATGTCGTTGTATCCAAGAGCAAAAAGGTTGCGGTGTGCCACATCATCTGGGGGGCATAAACCCCACCAGACCGGAACAAAAGTAGATGGATGAATAGTAGACGCACTAAAATAGAAAGGGCTAACTGTAATTGTACGCGATTCTCCCTTACGAGGGGTTACTGTAGCCAATGCTCCATCGCAAACCCATTCACCCGTAGCACGCAAACGAAAAGGAACACCTACAAGAGGTGACATGCAACATGACGCCAACAAAGCTTCTGCAATATCGTCATAACTGTAAAAATTACGAATAATTTTTCTCTTCATATTAGGTAATGTCGTAACAAAAATTTCAAGAGATCCATTATTAAGAAGTTCTTCTATATTCGGCTTCATCTCCAAGTTCTTCAAATGGGAACCAAAGTCATCCAGTGCCTCCACAATATATTTTTTCATACAAAACAAATTAAGCCAAGAAGAGCGATAGTGCTCCGCACATTTAGCAGCTCTCTCACGAATTTCCTTAAACCGATAACTCTTTGAGGCCAAGCAAACAGATACCAAAGCACCAGCACTAGCTCCACAAAAACGAACACGTTTACCATCATTCGACATCCGTTCTAACAAACCACTATCAACCAAAGCTTGTGCCGCACCATAGTGGTACATTTGAAACCATCCTCCAGCAGAAAACCCAAACGTAAGATCAAACTCGTCATCTGCAGCTTTTCCAGCATCAGAACAAACCTTATCTTTTTCCATTGCTAAAAAAAAAGAGGAAAAAACACAAAAAAAAAAGAAAAGTAAAGACACAAACGTACAAGACACACAGACATACACGAAAGCAAAGATGGTACTCTTACAACAGCATGAACGTGCCTGCGTCACGTTTCTTTGATGTAAAATGTAAATAAAATGAAATGAAATGTAGGTGGAATACCCAGCACACATTCTTCTTGTTAATCAAGAATCTCAGACACGGAGTGTGGATCTTACTTCTTGTTCTTCTTGGGGGCAGCGGTGGTGACTCCCTTGGTCTTGCGCTCTGCGGCACGAGCCAGACGCTCCTTGCGGAGGCGCTCCTCGCGGCGGATGCGGTCCTGCTTGAGTGGTCCGAACCACTGCTTCTTCTCCTTCTTTGTCTGGAAGCGACCGTGACCCATCTTGGAGCTTGTGTCAATGAACTTCAGTGTAATCTTCTCCGTCAGCGCGCGGGATGTCTGCGGAGCCATGGGGCGGCGCAGCGTGATGACACGGCGGCGAGGACCCGCAACGGAGCCCTTGAGCATGACGTAGTCGTTACGCACTGTACCATAGCCAACAAAACCACCCATGGGGGTGATCGTCTTGGCTGTGAGGTCGTATGTGGTTGTGGCCTGGTTTGGCTCCATCGACACGGCGCGACCCATCTGGTAGATCTTCTTGTTGAGGTGTGTGCGGTGGTGGTAACCGTGCTGACCAGCGCGTGCAACAGTGTACATGACACGGGAAGGATGCCATGCACCAATGCACGCCACCTTGCGGAGACCACGGTGGGTCTTGCGAGGCAGGCAGGCAACACCCCAGCGCTTCACCACACCAGTGAATCCGTGACCCTTCGTCACAGCGCACACGTCGCAAGCCTCAGACTGCTGGAACACAGAATCAATGCGGACCTCCTTCTCCAGCAGGGACTTGGCAAGCTCGATCTTCTGGGCAATGGTACCACCGTTGATCTGAATCTCGCTGATGTGTGCCTTCTTCACAGCAACGCGGTTGTTGCGGAGCTTGCGAAGCTGTGTGTGGGCGATGACACGGATCGTGTCAGCCTTCTTGGCGAAGGCCTTCAGTGTGCGAGCCTCAGCAAGGCGACCCTCGCTGGTGCGGGCAAACTGCTTGCGCTTCGTGAAGGCCAGCTGAGCAGACTGCTTCCAGTTCTTGTAGAAGCGGCGGCGGAACTCCACGCTGGTGTGGTGCGCCCACACGGTACCAATGGTCTTGTGGCCCACAGGTGTCTGGCGGTAGCCGACAATGCCGACCACCACCATGGGTGGGGCCTCCAGGATCGTCACTGTCTCAACAACCTCCTTCTTGTTCACCTTGGAGCCAGGGCGGTCAACATCACGCACAATGTGCGTCATACCGGCCTTGAACACCATGAAGCTGGTGAGGTGAGGCTTCTGTGAGGGGTCATCCTTGGGGTAAGAACGCGCACGGCCGCGAATCTGGCGAGAGCGCTTGCGCGGCAGGAAACCAAGATGGCCGTGGCGGGGGTGCTCAAACTTGCAGTGAGACATGTGAACGCGCTTGGGTTTTCCTGGAGGTGCAGAGAGCACAAACAACAAAAAAAAAGAGGAAAAAACACAAAAAAAAAGAAAATATTTACTAAGGACAGTGAGGGTTCCAACCACGCAACACAAACGTACAAGGCACACAGACATACACGAAAGTAAAGAATGTTGGTTGTTTTGTTTCAAAATACGTCTATTGATTAAACGTTGAACTATTAGGTTGTGGTTTTGTGCTGACATAGAGCCGGATAACACTCTGTGGCGACATTATTAAAGCAATCGATAGCATCTATGAGAGAGTTCGATATGGAGAGGACATTATGTATACTGTGTTGAGTATTTTTTAAGAGATTTATCTTGGCTGCGAGTTCATCATTTAGTTTGTCAGCTATTTTTACTGTTTTTTGTAGTGATCTGGTATGAATCTCTTTCATGTTTTCTCGCCATAAATTATATATTTGTTTCTCTTGGGTTGAATAAGAACATGTTACATATGGACTATCTTCTTTGACAATATTGTCTTCTTCACAATTACCAGAGTCTTTTTGGTGTGTTTTAATGGAAGGTTTGAAAACAACAGGGTTTTGTGACTTTTCTACAGTGATTATTGGTGGGGTTGTTGCAGTATTTGGTGGTGAATCTCGCATAAAAAAAGCGGGTTTAAATTTTTCTTGTTTTTCTTCAAGTAGTAAAGAAAGAGCATTTAGTCGCATATTTAACTGGACCTCTCCTTTTTCTGCCTCCAATCGTGGTTGGTGTTGATTATTCGTAAAAGTGGAGTTTTCAATGCAAGTTAACTTTTTTTCAGATGGAATGTGTCTTTGTGACACCTTTGTATGCAGCTTCGTAGGGTTAATCTTAAGTTCTTCTTCCAATGCCGTTGAACGGTTTTTTGTAGTTGTCTTTGGTGTTTCGTTTTCGTCTGAGTCATCTTCTCCATCAACTACAGCTACCTTCTTTTTCATAATTAAAGACTTGATTCACAGGACATACAACCTTATAAATATGCAATTAAAAAAAGAAAAAGAATAGTACCACTACACTACCAAGTTCAATGAGGAAATATTTGTTAACGATAACCTAGAAGGAGAAAAAATTCTTTTATATTTTTGCAATTACGATTCATTGTGAAAACAAAAACAAAAAAAAAAAGACAACAAACAACTGAGAGCACCTGCTTCGTCTTCTTTTTTTTTTCTCAGTCTCACTTTGCATTCCTTCTCTCTTGTCCCAAACTACGTACTGTAGAACGACAAGGCTATTTTTTGGAAACTGTAGCAGAACCCCCTATAGGGAAGTCAACTTTTCTTGCTATAGATGACTTTGTCATAAATGGTCCGCGAATCTTTGTTTCCTTGAACAAACAGTACCGCTGTAGAATAGGATCCCATAGCACTTTTTGCAATTTGCGTCCCGTTGCATCTAATCTCTCTGACTCTGTTTTTAAGTAACCTTCCATATGCCCTGTGTTCGCCTCGCTTCGAAGCGCCACCATATTGTTCTTTATTTTCCGTGGAATTACTTTGGGAATAAATCCCACCATACGCTTCTTCAAACGTGTCTTATATTGACCACGTAGTAGGAGAGCGGAGAAGCGGAACATCACCGTATTTCTCTCTGTACGTGGGTCTGTATGTATGTATGTATGTATTTCTCTCTTGCTTGGCTATTGATTTCTCTTTTTTTTTCCTTCCTTCCAAACCACCGTGCAGGAGGATTCCCCTACCACCTCCAAAACTAGAAAAACATAGTTGTAAATAGAAATGAGAGAATATCAAAAAAAAGAGAAAAAAAAAATACAAATGGATAGGAAACGATCGCCCAGAAAAATAAAAAAAAAAAAAGAATACGTTTGTAGTATCAAATATCATATTTTTCACCAGAAGGGAATAAAAAGAAATGAAGACGTTCACGAGAAAAATATTTTCATTCCTTTCATGAAAAGAACATATACACTAAAAATAGCAAAGGGATGCAAAGAAACAAATGTCCTTCCTTCATCCACAAAAACAAAAAAGCACAGATAAACATACAACAACAACAGTAAGAACAGAAAAAAAAAAGAGACACATTAGTTTAATTATTTCCCTCAAGGTACTATCCTATTTGGGCAAATTAATTCGATTTTATTTTTTTTCTAGATCCCAGATCCGTTTTCGTGAAACATCATATCGACTCGACTGAGTTTTAGACTTGGCTTCTGTGCGATAACAGAGCCTGGTGGGAGATCCTGTACAACCCAACAATTTCCACCTATTGTACTTCCTTTTCCGATTCGTACCCTCCCAAGTACAACTGCATTAGCGTAAATAGTTACTCCGTCCTCAATAATAGGGTGTCGTGCAAGAAAACGGATTCTTTCTCCAGTCTTTTTATCTACAGGAAAACTCTTTGCGCCCAGAGTAACACCTTGGTAAATAGACACGTAGTTTCCTATAATTGCACTTGCCCCAATGACTATACCAGTACCATGATCTATAAAAAAATGATGACCAATAGATGTGGCAGGATGAATATCAATACCAGTAGTAGAATGCGCCATCTCTGTAAGAAGACGTGTAAAATTATTTGGAGCCCCCAAGTGGTATAATATATGTGCTGTTCGCTGATATCGCATGCAGCGTAAACCAGGATAACATAATATCACTTCTGATAGAGAAGTAGCAGCAACATCATTCTGAAATATTGCTTCCGCATCGGTACGCAATAACCATCTAAGATGTTGCAACTTTTGTGTCAGGAATATCTCTGTTATTTCATCCGCTTTTTTCTGAGCACCACGAGAGAAATTATCTCCTTCAGAGGGGCTTAAGGAGTTATTTCCAATTGGAACCGAATTATTCTTTGACTGCTCTTCTCCTTCTCCTCCTGAATTTTTTCTTTGTTGTGTACCATCACTAATACGTCTTGTATGACCTTGAAGAATGAAGGCACAATGGAGTTGAGCCGTCATAATATCTGCCATGTGTGATATAGTGTGTTCGAGATTTGTGTTTCTGTCTGCGTGAAAAGCATGTGATGAGGTACAACTTTTTGGTGGGTGAGTATATTCAGGAAATAGAACGTACGTCAAACAATCCATTAGATCTGATAACGCCGAGCTACTCACCCCACGAGGACACCCCACCTCATCCGGAGTGAGACCAAGCCCAGTAAGAGCTTTAGAGATAACTTCAAGACGTTTCATCACGACAAGAAAGAGACTGTGATCATAGAAGGAAAAAAAATAAAAATAAAAAATACGAAAAGAAGAGAAAAAGAAAAGAAAGAAA
Source organism: Trypanosoma theileri (assembly GCF_002087225.1). Classification (NCBI taxonomy): domain Eukaryota; phylum Euglenozoa; class Kinetoplastea; order Trypanosomatida; family Trypanosomatidae; genus Trypanosoma; species Trypanosoma theileri. Next base: position 1,215,203 of record NW_021639843.1, on the reverse strand, counting down.
AAATAGATATTACCGGGGAATGGGTATTATTCTCTTCCGCATAAGAATACAAACACTTACGGTGGAAGAGAGTGAACAAAGGAAATAAACTCTCAAACCTTGCAATAGAATCCATGCAATTTCGTTTTTTTTTTTTTTTTTTTTTTTTTTTTTTTTTGTTATTGCTGGAGTTGGCTATAAATAGCGAGAGGGTTCTTCTTTATTGTGAGCTCTATCACACCATCCGTCAAGAACGTCACCTCATTTCGCTTTTTTCTTACTGCCTCTCCCGCTACAGTTTTTGTTGCTGCTGCTGTTGGCATTTTTGCGTCGTTATCAACAGCAAAGATAGGATCATTAAAAAGAAGTTTCACTTTTCCTGTTTTTCCAAATGCAGAGTCAATAACACCTTCTATCAAATTTACTTCCCCATCTGCATCTCCTTGTTCCACTGAAGACGAGCGAAAATGAACTCGGAGACCAATGAACTTTTGAACCTCAGCATGTAATGTGTCTTTTTCTTTTACCTTGTTATTGTTGTTATTGTTGTTGCTGCTACTGTTGATACCTCCTCCTCCTCCTCCTCCTCCTCCTCTTCTTCCTTCACCGTTATTCCCATCTGAAGTATTACTCAACACAACACCACTAGCGATGCATGTCCTCTCATTCACTACCCGTTCCACAACTAATTCCCTAGTTTTATACCGGACAACTGGCAACGTTCGCCACAACGGAATAGATGATCCTCCAGAAGTATCGGAAGGCATAATCGCCCGAACAGTTCCTGCAATTGCAATACGACACATGTTTTCTCGTTCCATATCAAGTCGTGCTGCAATTAATGGAGTTCCAACAATCGCCATAATTGGTTTCTCCAGGAGTATAATGGCATAGTAAGTAAGATCACCACGTTTCAAAGAAACAGGAAGTCCAGGTTGTACCTGAGTCTCTGCATTGTCAAAGTCAAAACATGAATTCTCTTCAAGTTCTTCAACATATAGACTCTCCTGAGTAAAATCAAACATACAATCTTCACCATTTTCTTTTTTCTGTAATGTGGGTCGACTAAAATATTTCATAGTCCCCATAACTGTAGAATGTCCTATTGTAATGTGAAATTTTGTGTGCGTATCACATGGCATCTGATGAAAACGCACACGATTCACTTCCGCAATCATCACAGAGGCACTTTCGAAAAGAGGTGATTCAGTAATAGATGATATTTTCCGTGATGATTGCGCACTACACAAAAGACCCCTCTCTATACCTTCTGCATCAAATTGTACTACACATAATCCAACACGATCACCACGTCTGGCGCATTGTACAGGTTTATGAAAAACTTGCAATCCTTTTACTTTCCTTACTACATTAGACTCAGATACAAGTATGTTATCACCTATTTCTACTTGTCCACGAATAACTGTACCAGTAAAAACAGTACCTTGTCCTTTTAATGCAAAGCAATGATCAAACATCATTACAAATTCTTCTGAACGTAGTGGTGTTTCTAACTGTTCCTTTAATTTCTCTGCATCAGCAAGAGACAATACAGCAGAAAGAACACTCATCACATTTATTGGTTTTGATACCTCATTTTCTGAATTAGTGTCTCCACGTGGAGCAGCGGCAACTTCCACAATTGGGACAACTGGCCAGCGAGTTCGTTCAAATGTCTTTTGAAGTCGTTTTTTTAATTTAACAATCGCCATTTGCTTTTCTTCCTGAGTTCCACCCTGTACAGCATCAATTTTGTTTATTACTACAACTAAAGGCTTACAAAGAATTTCACCAATAACCAAACATTCCGCTGTTTGTGTTTGTATACCTTTACAAGCATCTATAACAAGAATCATGATATCAATAATTTGTGCCCCTCCAAGTATAGTGCGAATAAGGGAGGCGTGTCCAGGACAATCCACTAAGGTGCATTGCACATGGTTAATACCCGCAGCGTGTAGTGTTGGGGCGATATTGACAGTTGGGACGTCGCAGGCGCTAAAGCCGAGATCTAATGTGATACCGCGGCGACGACTCTCGGGGCTCTTGTCGAAGGCTGCCGTGGAGGCGATTGTCGAAAGGGCCCGCGCGAGGGACGTCTTCCCGCTGTCCACGTGCCCGAGGAGTCCAATGTTGAGATTGGCCATCGTCATTAAGGGGGCCATGAGAAGTCTTGGGCAAATGTCTATACTGGCACTCACAAGTAAGAGATATATAATATAATAGAGGAAGAGGGAATAAGAGATGCACATCATAATAGATAACAAAAACAACAACAACAATAAGAACAACAAAGAAGAAGTAATATACTTACAAAAAAAAAAAAAAGAAATCATAGTGGATATTCCGGCGGTATTATAGAAGAATAATTCCATCCTTTCATGTTTCACCAGATAAAAAAAAAGAGTTTTTTTTTTCTTTTTTTTTTTGGTCTCAGTCCAAAGAAAGGAAAGGATAGAGAAAGGGTACTACCGGGTTGGTATTACTCATTATGAAATACCAACGAATAAACAAAAAAAAAAAATTTGTTCACTTTACCCACCGTGTAAGGTTGAAATGAACTCAACCACGTCTCCCTCATTCAGTACATAATCCAATCCACCCACAACCTCTGCATCACAGGAATTCACAAGGGTAAGAATGCCTGGACGAAGTGTTTTTCCTGAATGATCAACAAAGAGATCAGGTCTTTCCTTCACGTATCTTTCCTTCAAAAGTTGAACCAATCCATTAATTGTTGTCTCGTGTGGGACAACATCATCTAGACGTAACACAGTCTGTTTATCGAAGAGCAACTCGCAACCACCAGCGAATTGTACGGTGATGCGTTTATGGCACGACATGAAATGTTTATTTCGTCTTTTTTTTTTTTGTTCTTGTTAATATGCAAGTACACTGAGCACAATGCACACACCCACAGACACAAAAAAAAACCTAGTTAATATCTTCTTCAACAACACCGATATGATATAGATGCAGAAAATTAAATATATACGTACATACAAAGAGAAAAGGAAAGAGAAGCGAAAAAAAAAAGATGTAAAATAAGATGAAAGAGTAGATAGAAATAGAAATGGTATATTCCAACCTTTCCTAACACGGTTCCCCAATATCGAAAAATAAATTTATTAGGAGGCTCTTCGCCAAATACAAGAAAAAAACAAGGGAAAGAAAAACGTCACCAAGAAAAAAATCCACTTTGGTGAAGTTAAAGTCACTCTCCTTTTTCTTTTTTTTTTCATGTCGAGATTCTGCCCTGTGTAATTTCCACAGGTTTTTTTTTTTTTTTTCCTCACGAGGCGTACACATAGAAAGAGACAGAAAAATAATATTTTAAGTTAGGGATACATCGCCGTCGTGATTCGCTCTATTCGGTGTTTATTGCTCATGATTGGAGCATTCACACTGTACTAATGATCCTCAGTTACCCACAATAATAATAGTAATAATAATAATAATAATAATAATAATAATAATAATATTACTTTTTTTACTGTTATTATTGTTATTATTTTTTTAAAAACCAATATTTTGTTTTTGATTCTCTTTTTTTTTTTTATGTTTTCTTTTCTTTTTTATAAAGGAGTTTCACCCAAACAAAAAATGCGGGGTCAACAAATAAAGAAAAAAAAAAAAAAAAAAAAAAAAAAAAAAAAAAACAAAGAAACAAAGAAACAAACGAAAAAAAAATTACCATTCAGAGAAAAAAAAAAAAAGATATCCTTCTGGGTTTAATTTTCTTTTTTTCTTTCTTCTTTCCCTTAGTATTCGAGGTGTAGTTTGCTCTTTGTCACGTACTCTGGGGGTTGATCAAATGGTGGGGCGAGGTCCTCCCGTGGGGGTGATGCGCTGCCCATCGTGCGGCGGTAGTACTGATAAGATGCGTCCTCCTCTGCCTTTCGCTGCAGCAACTCCTTCGCTGTTCCGATGAGTTTCTCAAAATGACGTCGACTCAACTTTGCGGTTTTCACAGTTGGGCTGCTGACAACGATATCCGCCACGGTTTCGTGATGAAAGAGGAACTCCAAATCACCCGCACAATCACCCTCATGGAAAGTGGCAACATACTCTTCCTCACCGGCTTCATTTCTTCCAATAACATCCGCAGTGCCTTCTACAATAATATGCAGCCAATCACCCTTTTCACCATATCGGATAATTTTATCACCCTGAGTAAAGTGATCATTCTTCAAGGCCTCTGCCATCTTTGAACGCTCATCTGGGGTTAAATCCTTAAGGAAGGGTACCTTTTCAAGGAAGGAAACGTAACGTTTACGCTTTTCTTCGGCTGATCGAGAAAGAATAATTTTGTACGTTTTTCTTTTTATGGTGGCACAAACCATAGGTGTCATAGCCTCCACAGTTACTTCACTTTTAACTTCATACAAAAGTTGAAGATCACCAAAAACTGCACCTCTTTGTAAATCTATAGTTTTTGTGCGTTCTTCTTCTTCTTCTTCTTCCTCTTTTTCGTACATGGTCATCTTTGCTTCTCCACTTAGAACAATATAAAAGGTATCACCAGTTTCATCCCTGCTAATAATCTTGGTACCCTCTGGAATGTCTGTTGTGTCCATTACCATAGTTAACATTGAGATCTCTGCATCATCCAAGAATGAAAAAAGGAAATGAGATTCCAATACTTTTTTAATGAAAGCCATATCTTCACTTGATTTTGGTGTAGCCAAAAATTCTGTAGACATAATTTCATCGGCATCAATACTTAAAGCTGAAATACCAGGTCGAGAAGAACGCTTCTGTTGAAGAAGTCGTAAACGTGCATCTTCACCTTCTGCGATAATTTCATCTTCACTATTACGACGGGCAGCAGCAGCATCTTCAAAATGGTTAGTTTCCACTACAGCTGATGGTTGACTTTCTGTTTCGGCCTTTCCAAATTTAAATGTTGCAAATCTATTTTGCATAGCTTCCAAATCACTTGAAACCGATCTATTTTTTTCACTGTGCGGTTGATCATCGCTAAGACAGCTCACATTTTCTTCATGATGCTCTTGTTGTGATTCTGAAATAATATCTTGAGTATTTTTTGGTTCCTCATTACCTTGTGGTGCGGAATTCACCGAGTGGATTTCATTCTGGCTTTCATTCATTTTAGTGGATGGACGACGTGGAGGTAGAGGAGGCATACTCTCACGCTCCAACTTGTGCAGAACATCATCCACCACCTCTGTAAAACCGTAATCCACCATCTTTCCTTCTTCATTCTTTTTCGAAGAACGTAAAGTTGATTTTTTCCCTAATGGAGGTGTCTGTGTAGCACTTTTACGGGAATTACGGTTGTTGGTGCTTTTATTTTTCTCATTGTCGTCGTTGACTGTATTGCTGTAGTGATGGCTTCGCTCATCCAGCTTCTTGTACTCGTCAATGGTAGATTTAACCCGTTCGAGAATTTCCTGCTTGCTTGCACGATTGATTGAGGAGGAGGCGATCCACTCACACACACTTTTATCAAACTTGGACATTGTTTTCTTCTGTAAAAACCTTTTATTTACCACGATGGACTTCTTAACTAAAAGCAGTAAAAGAAAGAAGAAAATATAGAAAAAAAAAAAAACAATTCAAAAAAAAAAAGAAACAGATAACATCAACTATTGTTCATTTTATTTTTTCTTTTATGTGGAATTGGATCTGTTGTTGTGGAGTAAGAGGAAAAAGAAAACAAAAAACAAAAAAAAACAAAAAAAAAAAAAAAAAAAAAAACGACAACAAAAACAATAAAAAGAGTATAACATCTGAAGGCTAAATTTCACGGGATACACGACGCCTCCTCTAAGGTGTAGTGGATCTTTTTTTTTTTTTTTCTTTTTTTCTTTCTCTCCCTCTCTTTGGCATATATATATATATATAGTTTCTCGCCTTCTTCCTTTTCTCATGGGGTTTCCCCATTCAGTGTTGAATGAAAAGTAATTACGATCAAACTCTTTTTATGTTCTTTTCTTTTAAGGAAAAAACAGAGTGGTGTACCAGCACTCATCTCCCAAACTATCTAGTTCATCTACCTGTGATGCAAACTGCATCTTAACCATTGATGGGTGCATACGTAAAAGGAGAAAAAAAAAAAAATCAGCATGTAGGGTAGAGTCAAGGTTCATCATTGAATTTCAATATGGCGTTATCATAAACAAACACACATCTCTACCCAAGAGGCATGCAATATAATAAATATGTACGTGGGAATTAGTGATTCCCCCAACATTTGGAGGTACTTCCATACCCCTGTACATCAAATCATGGAAGCTTCAACAGAGACAGTGTTATTAGAGGAACGAATCGAGAAAAGAAAAAGATACAGAGAAAAGTACAAAGAATGAAAGAAATCAAAAAAAACATACAACAATTCACCACTTTTCTTTGTTACCATACATATATATGGCTGCAAGGACATATGCACTTTTTCTCTTTCTCGCTTTCTCTCATTCTCTCTCACTATTTCTGCCAAGCTTATTTTTATTCCATTCGTCACTATGGAATCGCTTTTTTTATTGACTTAGATTAAATCTTTTTTTTTTTTTTTTCCTTCCTTTCGTTCATTCATTGACTACAAAGTCAAACGAACGGTGATTGATTTTCAATTTATTCTATTCCATTTTTCTACAAATATTAACTCCACTTGTTTCCATATTAATGGTTCATCAATTCACACCAGCAAGAGACTTCCGCCCATTAGCAGAAGGTGTTCGAAGAGCTGCAGCGGTCGAGGTGCTACCATTTCCTGTATTACTCACACAACGACGGCCAGAAGTTCCTCCACCACCACCACCACCTGCAGCCGCTGCGGCCGCTACTGTTTGGGCCAAAGAACGTCGTCCAGTGTTGCAGATGAGTGTTCGTGGTGGACACAACGGCGGTGTGTGGGCGAGAATCTGAACTGCCTGCTCAAGTGACAAGAATTCCGGAAATCCGCGAATTGTAATGGCAGGGAGTCCACGTCCATCTTTGATAGTCATAGGACCTTGGAAATCTTCAGGTTTTAATGTAGACATAACGGAAACTAATGGATCTACAGAAGAATCTCGTGAGAAAGCTGCTTGACCACTATTAGCGAAGGCTATTTTAAATAATCGTTCAGACGCCTCCGTTTGAAGTTGACGTTGTAATGCTAACAAAACCCCTTTAGCATTATGATACTGCATGGAAGGTAAACGACTTAATGGGTTACATCCTTTTAGGTCAAGTAAGGCTACCAATAATCCTTTTCCAACATCAGCGAATATAGCTGGAGTATATTTGGGAGAAGGGGTACCTTGAAAAACTTCAGGTTCTTCTACCGATTGAGCTGATATTGCCGTAACGGAATTCAAACTGTTACCCACCACATAAGAAGCTTCAATAGTATAGCTGTAAACAAGTCCAGTTTCTTGATACAAAGTCACACGACTAGATGTATCACGACCTTCTCCTGTTTTTCCAGTAGCATACATATTAGCTTCTGAAAAATTAGAAGATTGAAACTCAAAATAAGGTGTATTCAATGCTACTAACTTGGCATATAAAAGACCTTGTAATAGTTCAGGAGCATCCATAGAGTTTCCATAAAAAAACATTCCACGTTTATTTGCATGTGCATGCATATCAATAAAAAGATTTAGTCTACCTTTTACTGATGCAATTGAATGAAGCATACTTCGTATACTGTAAGGAGCTGGGTGACGCTTTTTAGAGGGATTTTTGTACATACGATTAAGATTAACTCCATCAGTATCTGCGCGACTGTGCCCTCTAACTACACCGTCAGGATTAATCATTGGTACAAGAAGAAAAACGAAACGTGATCGCAAAGCGATAGCTCGTGGATCTACTTGATTAAGTAAAAATTCAATACAACCATGCATTAAATGACTTGATGGTGCTTCACCAGGATGAACACGGGCAGAAAGAACAACAAAAGGTTTTCCTAAAAATTGATAAGGACGTTCAGTTTCTCCTATAGCAGAGGAATATGGTATATCCTCATCTCCATAAAAAGGGCATTTTTCAGAAGAAATTCCAGATCTATCTGTTATGGTAATAAGATCAACATTTCGACCATCCAAAGATTTACAAAGAACTTCATGGTTAAAGTATATAGAATTTGAAGTAGATTCTCCCACTTCATTTTCTGCTGATTGTTCAGTACCACTATTTTTTGTACCAGATGAAGTTTGTGCTTTCCAAAGTTTAATATTTTGCTGTAGTGTGGTATAGGAATAGGGATGATTACTGCAAACATAAGTTGCTGGACATTGCGGATGACCCAAAGGATATAAAGATGAAGTGAGTGGTGCATCAATCTCAAGTCGCACTTCGAAAGTAATGTTCATAGCAACACTATTTTCTTTCTTTTTCTTCTTAGTAGTAGCACTTGCAGCTAGTTCAATAACATCAGGAACTCCCTCTGAACTACCATTCGCATCCCCATCATCATTGCCTCCTTCTCCTGTTGTTGTTGTTGTGGTTGTGGTAGTTGTGGTGGTAATAGTTGTGGCTGCTGTTGGTGATGGTGTTTCTGTGCTGGCTGATTTCTTTCCCCACGGCTTAAGAACAAAGCCGGGATAACCAGGCGTCGGTGGCATGGCGTCCAGCGCTACCACAGTTGCGCGGCCGGGGAGTCGTGTGTACTGCGGTTTTCCCGGACACACCGCCACCACAGGTGTCCATCCATATGTAAACATCTTACAATGCATCATACCCACAAAGGTAAAGGTAATCACAGTTCCTTTACTTCCTCCTCGAATAGCAAAGTGAAACCATTGTCGATTATTTGTTTGTTTTGGTGTATTACCGCAATCAGGGGTGGTATACATATTATACCGATACGGACCAATACGTTCAACTTGAATTAAGTTACCACTGTCAAATCGAGAAGAGAAACTAAGGCCATCTTCTGGAAACTCAAATTCTCGTTGATTGTCTGGTGGTGGTGTGTACACCCAATCAGCAGTATCCTCTAAACTGGCACCTGTGCAATCTCTTGGGGTCTCATCTACCATCTCGCTACCATCAACACAACCCATTACTGTATCTTCTTCGCCATTCATCCGTATTGTTTGATGGTATTTTCTCTTTGTATTCTTTCTTAAAAGTTTATACTTTTTGAAACTTTTTCTTTTTCTTTTGCTCTAAAATCTTGTATCCTTTTGAGTCTTTTTTTTTTTTCTTCTTCTTCTATCGTAGTACGAAGTGAATGTTTATCAACCTCGTCTTTGTAGTACTTTTTCACTTGGTTCAGTCCAATAAGATAATACCATTGTTAAAGAGAGAAGAAAGATAATAAAAAAAAAGAAATAATGAAACAAATTCAATATAATAAAGTAAGCAAGAAGAAAAATGAACACAATTTACATATATACACTTATCTATTACTCTCTTCCACCTCTCTATCTCTCTCTTTTTATGTATGTATGATTGTGCTTCTTTGTACGCAAGGGATGCATAATAACCATGTATCCCACCCCAATCAATATTACAATATCAGCACTACAAACATTCTTGTCTTTTTTTTTTTGTTTCTTTCGTTTCTTATTCCTTTTTTTTTTTTTTAATTCTTCTTAGGCCCAGGACGTCTCCAGCACCTCCAACTTACACCGAAGCAAGAATAACGGCATGCTTATATTTCGTTTTTTTTTTTTCTTTCTTTTTTTGGTACAATCGCTCCTTCTCTTTTACTTCAGATAAGAGCTTACTTGCGCCAACCCCAACCCCACTTCCATCCCTTTTCCTCCTTCCCACTCTCTGGAGTTCCTCCTTGTTTTTGGTCTTCCTGAGAAGCGGTGGACATCATTGGATAGTCGATATAGGTTGAGGCAATGTCAACAAAAACTGGTTTACAGGGAACCGCTTGATATTCCGGTGGGAATTTAATGATGTTCTGTGCCATAGTAACCTCATCACCAGCATCCACAAGATACTCTAATGATTGACCATGTAATTCCTTTTCCTTTTGATCCTTTTTATCATCATTATGATTACCCTTTTGTTGACTCCTCACTTCCTTACCAGTAGTTGTCCCATATGGAAGAGTAGTCAGTAACATTTCTGATGCCAATTGCAGAGAAGATTTCTCCACAATGAGACGAAGCGCTTCCACTTGTGGAGCAGATGGAGCATCCTCCAGAATAGCAAGAGAGGCTTTGTAACAGTTTTGTGCTTTAACGGATTCCTTTGAAATGCGCCATCCTTCACCAAGATAGAGTAATTTCCCTGCACGACACAAGGCAAGTAATTCTTCCACATCTACACGACCAGAAACACCTGGTAAAATTTCCATTTCTCCTAAAGTTTCTAATGCGGCATCATACAAACGAACAATTTCAAGTGGTGAAGCATATTGTGATGGAGGAATTTCTTTTTTACTACGGTTTCCACTATTACTACTACTGTTACTAAGGGATCTTTCTGTAGCACGAAAACGACGTACATATACTTCAACCATAAATAAAGTTCGTTGTAATGTTTCATATGAAACTTGAAAAAGTAAATAATGAACAAGAAGTTGTAACTCTGTCTTTTGTCTATCATCAACCAAGGTACGTAAGTCTTGTCTAGCATGAGAAAGAGCATCATTAAGACATCCAATACGTCTATCCATTAGATCCAATACTTTATTTTGCTGTCCAAGAGGAATAGGACCACTTAATTCCATCGCTCTCATCTTGGCTCCATCAACATTTAATGCTCGAGCTTCACGTAAAGCGTCCTTTACTTTAATAGATGCAACATTTAACTGTCGTCCATTCCATTCAATAGTAGTAGTAGCCAATTGTTGTGCTGGGTCTTTAACATCGATATGAGGTTTATAACTAGTAGCATCTTCACCTAGACGCAGCATACAATATACCACACGATCATCAAGTTCATTCACCTTTGCAAGAAGAAGCGCCCATTGTTCAGGATTACTACAATTTCGAAGAGCGTAGTATTTCTCACGTGCTGCAAGAAAAAACTCCTTTGCTTCACTCATTAAAGAATGTGAAACAGCAGCTCGTCCCTTAACTTCCAACATATATGCCTCCGTTTCCTTTTGTAAACGTTCACTTGCAACAACTTTTGCTACAGCGTGCAACTGTGTAGCCCATTTAACGGATTTATTCAGACGTTTTCGAAACTGATCGCTGGGTGGAAGTCCACCCGGAGGTTTCTCGCCGCCACGTTCTGCGGTACGAAGTTTCTCTTGCAAATCCTCCGCTGAGGCCCAACATCGCTCTGCACAGAGTACGAGCAATTGCAAATATTCAGGCCGCGTTGCGATCACCGGTGTTATCTCACGTTGGTGGAATTTCTTTGGGTCTTGCACAAGACCAAGTTGGTGCCGCAGTGTTGAGAGACGGTTAGTTGTGTAGCGGTGGTAACGTGCGTAGTCCTCAGCGCGCAAACCATGTTGTAACTGAATCTCCTTTAAAAGCAAAGAAAGATCAAAGTCCATTGTGTATGCACCTTTTTACGTATTGTTATTGTTTTTTTTTTTTTTTTTTTTTTTTGT
>NW_021639843.1:1201556-1203433 GCF_002087225.1 Trypanosoma theileri | reverse complement strand
AAAACGAACATGTCAAGATCTCTCTCTCTCTCTCTTATCGAGCCTTCCATTCACTTAACAGAAGTTCTGATAAGGCCTTTTCTGGGCTCACTTACTTGGAACCAGTGGCACTGTTGAACTTGCGAATAGCCACCTTAAAGGCGATGGAGTCCACAACCTTGCGACCAGCCTTTGTGATGCGGTGTCCGGATTCCTCACACTTCTCAATGAGGCCCAACTTGATGAGGCTCTTGCACGCCCAGTGGAGCAGACCGCGTGAGGCGCGTGTGGTGATCTCTGGACGGCTGCCGCGGTTCTTCTTGCTGCTGAAGCGCTTGCTGAGACCGCCGTAGCCGACGCCGGGGCGCATGTACACCGCCCGCAGCACGGCGGCGCAGCGGATGTAGTACCAGTCGGGGTGCTGCGGGGCGCGTTCGCGGCCGTGGGATGACTTGACGATCTCCGCGCAGTTGGGGACGAAGAGTTGACCCTTCTGCTTGAAGTGCTGGCTGCATGTCTTCACCCAGCGCCACGGGTTGACGTCCTTCATCGTGGCACCCTTCTTCTTGCCGATGCGGCGGATCTTGGAGTTGGCTTTCGTGCGGGCAACGACCATTTTTTCTTTCTTGATGCCTGGTGGCTCGGAACTGGACTGTAAGAAGAGAACTTCACTGGCGGGGGGTGCAAAAAGAAAGAAAGAAAAAAGGAATAGAGAAAATAGAGAAAAAAAAAGAAAATTCAGAGAAAAAAAAAAAACAAAATAATAAAGTAAACATGCATGTCTAAAGTGGATTATGAGGGAGCGTATGCAGGTGGTAAGGAGGAAGAAGAATATCTCCTGTGATCAATCATTGATATACACAATGACTACAGTTGGTGGAACAAAGAGCAACAGAAATGATCGATTTTTTTTTGTTTTTGCTCTTGTTGATACTGTTATTACAAGTTCTCTTTTTTCTTTCGTTTGAGAGAGATAAACAATAACGAAAAAGGAAAAAGAAAAAGAACAAAAAAAAAAGAAAAAAAAAGCAAAGCAAATGAATAATGAGAATAGGAAAAAAAAAAAAAAAACTCCACAAAAATGCGCTTTCCTTGCATTACTTTTTTACTAACTAGAGATTCTTTTTATTTTTCTTATTGACTTTGATACACCATGCAAGGGTTGTAAATTGAATAAAATTTGAACCCGTTGAAAGTTGCAGTTCTGGTGTGAGGAAAACATCAGAGAGACTCTGAGCTACATATGTACACATAGTGCAGGTTAAAACGGGATAAAAAAAAAAAAAAAATGATGACAGATAGAAAAAAAAAAAAAAAATGAGGGAGATAAAAACCAAACAAAATAAAAGAGAATGAAGAAAAAGTGTAGAGTATGCACAATTTCACACACTATTCCGCAGTTTCATCATTTTGTTCTTCAGCTATTCTTCTACTATCTGTGTGTGTGTGTGTGTGTTTTTTTTTTGCTGTTTCATCTCTTGCTTTCACAACATTCATTAAATCAGAGTGCCTCATTCAAAAATAATACTGTAAATTAACGTATATATATATATATATATATATATATATATATATAATCGTTCGCTCCTCTTTTTTTTTTTTTTGCTTCATCATCTCTTTCATACTCCCAAATGATCTATCTCCCTAATTTGATTCCCTGTCATGTCTTCTACATACCACTTGATTCTTCAAGTGTTCCCAGGACAAAGAAGGAGTTTGAAAAATTACATTCTAGCAACAGAAGCTGGACAGAAGGTGTGTGAAAGAAAAAAAAAGGGGGGACGAGAGTATTCCGCTGATATCCAAGATTTGTAATTCCTGATTTCCTGTTGTGTTTATTTCATATATATATATATATATATATACCAATACCACTTCTCACGTTCGACCCTATAGGT
>NW_021639843.1:1199190-1200806 GCF_002087225.1 Trypanosoma theileri | reverse complement strand
TTTTTAGTATTTTCTATCTCTTTAAAAGAGTGGAGAAAAAAAAAAAAAAAAGAAATCTCCACTTAAGGTGTACGTTTCGCTTCTATTCTTTATCTCTGAAGTAGTTGAACAATCTTAAAACATCTACTGCTGGTGCAGCGGCTACAGCACCTGTACCATCATCATCATCAATATTACTTTCATCACCAATTTCTCTTGCATAGGAACTAGCAGATTCATAGACCTTGTAATCAAAGCAAACACGATCCTTTCCTACTTGTGTCTTGCCGCGGAGTATCACTATAGCCCCCTTGTTATTATTTACTCCACAGTAGTTTGGTGCAGAAAAGAGTGTGAGTACGAGACCATTATGGGCCCATTGATATCCTTCCTGTACACACTGATGGGCTCGTATAATGAACTGCAGCGTCCCGTTCGTCTCTCCTTTATCTTTCTGTGGAAATGTATATCCGTAATTGCAATCGAGGAACTCGCGAGTGACATCTGGCCCAAAGATAAATCCGCATCCTCTGTAGTTCATATGACAGCCGCAGACATTCTCCTCCGGGTCGGACCAGAGCAGTCCGTCAATGACGGTTCGCTCGTCTGCCAGCGACATGGCCCCGGCGTCTGTGCTGCGCGGCGAGGAGGGGGCGTAGAAGAGGGCCGCGTCGTCCCACGACTGGCCGTACTCGTGGCGGCGCAGCGACTTGAGGCCGGCGATGAATTTCGTCTGCGGACTCAAACCGCCGTGGGCGCAGAAGAACATCCCCGACGGGCACCGCACCACCGCCGCCAGCGGCAGCCAGCAGAAGACCATGTTGTACTGCAGCCACGCAGAGCTGCTCGTGTTTCCACAACCACTACTTTCACCACTATCATTATTATTACTATTATTATTATTACTGGTATTCACTCCACGTTCTAACTTAGCCCGGCACTCCTGAAAGAAACCGTACATGCGACACGTCTGCGCCTCCTCATGGTTACCGCGTAGTAAAAATATGTGATTCGGGTACTCTATCTTTAATGCAAGCAAGAGGGTTATTACCTCAACACTGCGAGGGCCACGGTCAACATAATCACCCAAAAATAAAAATTTATACTCTGGTTGTGGTAACTTGCAGGAACCCTCATTTTTTCCACTTTGTTTTACTTGTATAGAGAGTACGCTGTGAAGTAAATCTACAAATTGACCGTGGATATCACCAACAATAATAAGATCATCCTTCTCAGTGATATCAATGTCTAACACAACACATTCCTTCTCAAGGACTTCTCTCGCATCCTGACACAATAAAATAGCATCAGAGGCGCCACTAAGAAAAACATCCGTTATAGGGGTGTTTTGAAGCAAATCTGAAATTAGTTTGATGTACTTGTTACGGGCAGGTGGAGTAGTGAGTGGTGAGTAAAAGTAGATGGTTCCATCCAAAGCCTCTTCGTCGCGATGCACATCACCCATTCGTACTTATTTACTATAGTATTTCCGTGATAAATGTATACCTCTTATTTTTCTACCTCACCTTTGTGTTCCTTTCTACTTGAAAGAAAGACAGAATGAAGACGAAAAAAAAAATATGAGCAAACACAGCGAAAAAGGTAAAACTATAGTAGTAGTAGTAGTAGTAGTAGTA
>NW_021639843.1:1191532-1198805 GCF_002087225.1 Trypanosoma theileri | reverse complement strand
TTTTTTTTTTTTCCGAAACAAGTGTGAGCTTCACAAGGCACAAAAACAATAAGAACGACCGAATGACAACAGACAATAACTATACAAGGAAGAGCATAAAAGGACTCTCTATTTAACTACTATGGGGAGAAGAGGACGGTCAACTAAAATGAAAGAAATACAACCTGATCTGATGGATGTATTCAAACTAGACCTCTATTATTTTCCTCATCTTCACTTTAACTTTCCTCCAAACAAACATCAGAGGAGATACAGATATATATTTAGTTATATCCCAGAACCACTCCATGCACAGAATATTGGTTTCTTGAGATATATCTGAAAAAGTGACGAAAGAATTTTCCTTGTACGTCACTACTTCTTCTTCTTCTTTGCTTTTCAACAGACTCTTTTTAAAAAAGCCAACCTACTTGGCAAATGAAGAAGAAGCACTGTGAATAAAATACCACAAAACAGAAAAATATTGCGAATCAGAAAAAAAAAAAAAAAAACGAACTAAGAAGGGAAATGAAATCAAAATCTTTTACAAATGCTTAAACAAACAAAAAAAAAAAAACCTACAACAATAAGTAAATAAAGAATTAAACTATGGAAAGAAAGAACACTCAAGAATGAGTTTACCTTGCTTTTCTGACGTTGTTTCTGTTATTCTTATTTTTTTTTTTTTTTTTTTTTTTTTTTTTTTTTTTTGCTTGTTCAATGGTGCACCAAATTTGTAGAATCCTTCATTTCTCCAATACCAAATTTTGTTCATTAGTATCCACATGTACACTACACTATCTATGGCACACTTATTCCTTTCTATTAGTTGACCTTTCGTTTGCGTACATTAATTCCGTGAAGAAAATAGGCCTTTATAAACACATGCAGACGTATGAAGAGGGTGAGTGATTGAGTAAAATAGAAAGATGGTCAGACACATTATTTAATTCTTTGCACATTATTAAATCCTCTGCACGTTATGTGGTTCCGAGAGTCTCGGTAAAAGAATCCCACCGCTCACAGAAGGTGGTCTAACAACTTCTTTTGCATCACCAAACTGGCCAGAATGTCGTCTACCACTGCCTTTTCTAATAGTTATCAGGGTCAAAACTTTTTTAGATTTCCTTGATGATGATGAAGATGATGAGGTTCGCCCGTCCACTGTCGGCCAACTAGGCGGAAGTGGGGGTCCATCGAGTTTGCTAAGGGTCACCTCTGTCTCTTTAATGGGTGTTGTGCCGCTGCTAGTACACACACGCGCTACGACGGTGAGAGGGTGTCCCCGTCTTCTTCTCTCACGTGAAGTGTTCTCTAAGTTCCCGCTTTCGCTTGTATTGGTGTTTGTGTTTGGTGTGGGTGGGTGTAATGGTGGGAGTAGATGGCGGTGGAAGACACAACTGCAGTTGTCAACATGTGGAGCCATACTATGGCCGATGGGGAGAAGTGAGGGGACTACCACCGGCGGGGATCCCGCGTTGGCGGGGAGCAGTGGGCGGGCACCCGTTATTCCTACTTTTATTCCTTTTTTTATTTCTTTTTTTATTACCTTCTGTTTACCCGGTGGGGATGGTTTTGAGTGTATATTACCGAGTGGACTAACCATACGTGGGCCGGCCCTCTCCACAGGTGTACTTGTAGTTGTGGGAACAGGCGGTACGGCGGATCGTCCCTTGGACAAACTGTCAATAAGGGAGAGTAAGTCCGCAGAGGGAGCGGGAACAGACTCCAAGTATTTCGTGCGTGGAGAGGTGAGGACAGACTGCAGCAGCGATACAACCTCACTGTCCGGTCTAACACCTCGAAGCAGCATATCCTCTTCCCATGTGATATTCAGACTTTGCATTTTACTACTTGCATCACCCTCAATAGGGTAATGGGATTCCATAAACAGCTCACACCTTCGTTCTCTCTCTATATCCCCCTTTTTTTCTTTCTTCCTTTGTTTCTTTTTTAGGTTTTTGTTGTTGTTGTTATTTATGTAGATTTCACAAGACGAAAAAAAAAAAAAGAAAAAAAAAAACTTACTACCAATTCTACGAACACAAAGTGTTCATCAGAGTAACAATATGAACAATTTATCAAGATGAAGATCTATTCTGGGTAGGTATAATTAAACATATATCTATAGTGAACATACACGCTGTACATCAATACAAAAATAAGAGAAACGAATAAAAATCATCATCATCATTAATAACAACAACCAGAACAACATACTCGCTCCTAATATCGGAACTCTCTCTTTTCTCTTTCTCTCTCTCCCACACACACACACACAGATACTATACACACACCTCTGTGTGTGTGTGTGTGCATGTACAGACGCCATTAATAATCCTCTTCATCTTCTTCTGCTTCTTCTGCTCTCGCACGTCTCCTCGCTTCACGTCGCTTTTCTCTCTCGATACGTCGCCGTTCTTTTCGTTGTGCTGCATCATACTCACGCATTAATTCATTACGTCGTACTACCGCATTCTGCAATACCATTTCCCACTTTCGCAAGGAACTCCCAGTAGCGATTACTCGTGGTGCATCCGAGACTTCATCATTCACTCGTAATATTTTACCTTCCACAAAGAAAAGCATGCAAGGGGTACTTCGGACCTCAAGCATGATTAACAGTTCCAACAAGTTGTCATAGGCTTGCTTACGTAATTGCTGCTTCTGTAACTCAGTGGGAGCTCGCTTGGTGGCGATAAACACGGGGTCATTCTTGAGCAACTCTGAAATATCGGTTTTCTCCTCTGGAACCAGAGAGACATGGAAGTAACGTACACGTCGAACTTGTGGCTTCTGAGACATCACAAGCTTCTCCTGGAAGGGAGGTAGGAACTTGGCACTAAACGGACATAGAAACGAGGTCACAACGACTGCACAGAGACATTCCTTTTCAGCTGCGACTGTCATCTGAAAGTCTTCGATGCAACGCAGCGGCACAAACCGTTTTGTCAATTCGTCCACTGACACTTGGTCACTATCACGATCATCGTCACTCATGGGTACTTTTTAGTTAGTTATTTTCTCAATCTCTATGACTCAACACCTACTTTTTTAGAGTTCGCGTTTATTTGCCTACCTTCACCTTCTATCTGATCCCTAAAGAGATCCGATGCGTATGAATAAAGACACACACACACACACACACACACACACACACACATCACAGAGAAATTAAAGAAAAAGAAACAATAAGAAGTATAAGAGAGAACCATTTAGTGATCTTAATAGAGACATATATACAAAGCTCTCAGTTGTTATTTTCTATTTATTTCCATCAGGAGTTTCTCTTTTCTTACACTCAAAAATTACACTTTTTTTTTCGTTTAAAGATTTTCATCAAGAAAAGTGATGAGGAAAAAAGCACACCGCAAGGAAATAAAAGATAATGAATCATAGAAAACACCAACAACAACAATGAAAAAAAAAAAAAGAGATCCACAGAAATTTGTGTATGATTTCTTTTTTTTTTTTTGTTGTTCGCTTTTCTCCTTTTTTTTCCTTCCTTCTCTGCCTTTTTGTTTTCCTTCTTCATTTTCTTTTCTCTTCCTTTCGCTTCTAAAAGCGTGGACGACGTTTGCGCATGGTGTATTTGGAATCAGCAGTTGTCTTGAGGCCAAACTTACGTCGCTCTTCCTTCTTGAGGAGGACCCAATCCCTTGAGCCAGTAACCGGTCGGTTGTCCTTGCGGCGTCTTTTGCACTCTGATCCACCAGTGTGTGATCGTGATCGTTTTTGTTGTACTCGTCCACCCACGCGAGCCCTTGTTTGGATGTTTGCCTCATCATCATTATCATTACTGCTGATCTCGCCATCCATTTCCTCATCCTCCTCTTCCTCATCATCGCTGTTATTTATGGCAAGGGGTGGTGGTGGGAGAAAACCACCCGCAACTTTGCCTGCTTGCACCACCAGATAATGTTTCTTCGCCTTTGTACTGTGCGGAAAGTCCACAACAACACCACCCGTGAAACCGCAAAGCATGGCGGCGCGTGTGATCATGTGTACTTGATCCACGTGACTTGGGTAGAACTGCAGGGCGGCCTTTGCCCCGCGGCGGAGTGCGTTGTAGAGACATTGAAAGAGAGCCCGTAGCCGGCGCTGCGGGACGTGTCCGCGGGAGTCACTCTGGCAGAGCCACTGCAGGGCGGAGATGGAGACGGCGCCGTCGAAGGAGCCCGGGCGGAACGGCAGGCCTTGGCCCATGTCCCCCCGCAGCACCTCCACCATCGACGGACCCGCAGCCACTCGCATCTCATCATCCTCTTCATCCTCCTCCTCCTCATCACTCTCTTCCTCCTCATCACTCGGTGTAATGAGACCCCACTTCACGTTGCGTAGATCCTCCTGCTTCTTTCCCTTCTCTGTATTCTGCTCATCATTATTATTATCATCATCACGTGCCGCATCCTCCCGCTCCGACGCCTTGGCGAGCAAGAGCATGTCGTTGCTAATATCGACGCCAAACCACGTGTGCCCCGCCTCGCGCAGCACCTCCCCACTGAGACCGCTGCCGCAGCCAACATCGAGCAGCAGCGCCGGACGGCCGGCGGGAATGTCAATCAACTCAAGTGCCCGCAGCGTCATCGCCCGCTGCACCAACTGCACACGTGTACTGCTCGTGTACCGTGCGGCCCCCGTCTCGTTGTAGAAGACATCAGGCGGGTTCTCCGCCTCTGGACGTGGCGGTGGCATCTGCGGATTATTATTATTATTATTATTATTGTTGTTGTGGTGGTGGTTGCTACTACTGCTGTGAAAGGAGCGAACTAGAGCGCCTGTATTGGAAACGTCATTTAAGTAAACAAGATTACGAAAAAAAGAAAAAAAAAAAAAAAAACAATAACATAATAATGAACGAAAACAAAAATCAATTTACACAAAACAGAAGAAAAAAAGCATACAGAGATCATATAATATATTCTTTTTCTTTATTTGAACAATTCTTGAGTATCACTTAACTTCTACCACATTTTTCCACAAGGGAGACTTGTAGGGTCTTTGAGTTAAAGACGATTTCTCGATTCCCTTTAGTCCATTCGTCCCTTAAGCAACATTTGCTTCTTTTTTCCGTTTATTTCTTTTTCTTCTCCATAACACAAGATGAATACATATAATATATGTATATATATGTTAGATTTAAAGAAAGAAAAACTGGAAAAATAAGAACGAAAAAAAAGGGATAATAACCCTGTTACACCTTTTCCTACTTTGCTTTCATGCAACTTATTCACCAAATTAGATAACGAAAAAGGATATATATATATATATATAGAACCACAACAAGAACACCTTATATATATATATATATATATATATATATATATATATATATATGGGTGAAAATGTTATGAATAAACCTAAATCGTTTTCTTTCGGAGAATTTTCACCATTACCACCACACACGTTTTCTTTCTTTTCTTTTGTTCATTCTTTCTTTACAGTTGAGAAAACAAAGAAGAAAACAAAAAAAAAAAACATTCTTTTTTTTTTAAATATATTGTTTCCCTGATCCCTTTTCCTTTTCAACAGTATCTTCCCAAATAAAGAAAGCCCTTCCCTTAACCTTCCTTTTTCCCCTATCTTTACCCAATCTCATAGCGCGAATTTTCATTGAATAATGGTGTTTCCGCATTCTTGACATACTAACAGTGTTAATCCTGTTATTTTCCCACTTCCTTCACTGCTATTACTTTCACTATCACCACGAAAAACGTTTTTTGTTTCTTTTTTGAAGGAAGAATGAGGCTGGTTATGTTGTTGTTTTTTTTTTTTTTTTGTTTCTTTTATCGTTCTTTTTTTTCTTTTTTTTTTTTTTTCTCCTCATTCTTCTCCCTTTGAGTCATATCCGACGAGAGCTTTTTTTTTTTTCTTTTTCTTTTGATCCGTCTTCTCTTATTTCAAGCTGTCAGGATTCTAACATACTATATCTATACGCGACAATGACATGTACCACGTGCGCATAAATACGAACGATCAGAGTAACAAACTCATTTTTTTGGTTTAAAAAGAAAGTAGGTGATGCGTAATCAATAAATATTTTATTCACTTTCTTTTTTTTATTCAAGTTCGCGTTCGTTTTGTGTGAAATTGCTTCTCGGTAGTTTATGGTACTTCGCGTGTGTTTGTGTGTGTTTGTTTCCATTGTCAGATGAGAGTAAGGAGTATGTTATTTCTACCAGGCATTACCAGTACGGGTACTCTCGCCTATTAATGTTTTGTTGGTTCCATTATCTTGCGTGTAAACAGCCTGTCAGACGTATTAATAGAAAACAAACATACACACACATACACAGAAAAAAAGAAGTACACATGTAAATCACCAGGTTCATAATAAAAAGAAGTTATTATAAATAATAATAATAATAATAATAATAATAATAATAATAATAATAATAATTAGAAAAAAAAAAATGAATGGTATTGGTAAAATAAGTGTTAAACCCAAACACGCCCAGAAAGAAGAAAGTCAGAGAGGAGAAGAACGGGTTGAAAATAATGAGCAAGATATCTACACATGCTGATAAACAGTTGCATGGATAAATGCATAAGTTTTAGTGTAAATAAATATACACTTAAAACCATACTCTCCCCTTTCTCCACTCCTCTTCATTAACGTTCTCCTTTCGAATTGATTTTTCTCTTTTTTGTTTTTTTGTTTTGTTTTTACTCTTCATTGGCGTTCACCTCACTCCGCACACTTCAACTCTCTCTCTCTCAGAAACAGAAGCATATCTGAGAAAAACTCCATATTGAGAACAGAGAAAGAGAAAAAGAGATGTAAAAGATAAATAAAAATCAAAATGCGAAGACAGAAAAAAGTCAAAAAAAAGATTTTTTTTTTTTTTTTTTTTGGCGCGGCAACAGCAGACTCTTTACCACCACCACCATCGCTACCGCCATTTCCCCATTTTTCAAACGAAAAAAAAAGATAAAAGAAAAAAGAGAAAAGAGAAAAGAAAAAGAGAAAAAAAAAACAAAAAACGACAAACCTGAAAAAAAAAAAACAAAAGAAAAGGATTAAAAAAAAAAAATTATATATATATATATTTATGTAGTTTTATTCTTCCATTCTGCTTTCATTATTTCATTTTCAGCCTCTTTTTCTTCTCCCGCAAGACAACCGCCACGCTGTGTTGAACACACACGCGCAGTGAAGTGTCGTGCCGATACCGCAACGGCCGCCGCAGCATAAAAGATGATGTACAACAGTAACACCAATGTGTATTGAAAAGGGGGGAAAACGAAAAGAAAAAAGAAAGAAATAAAACAAAGTTATAAAAGAAAAAAAAAA
>NW_021639843.1:1188327-1190991 GCF_002087225.1 Trypanosoma theileri | reverse complement strand
CGTTTTCTTTTTTTTTTTACTGTTTTCTTTTTTTTTTTCATTGCTATTATTATTACTTTACACACTTTCACGGTATGAGGAATGTAATACATTCTCTTTCCTTCCGTTGTACCTCCACTCACTATCTTTATGCCTTTTCCCTCAAACTTCCCTTTATTTCCATTTCCCACAGTACCACACTATTTTTTTATTTTATTTTATTTTTTTTTTCTTCCCCGTTTCTGGACATATTGCTGTCATTTTTAATTTCAACTTCCCTTTCCAAAGTTCCCCCCTTTGGTAGGAACCAATCTCATTGATTAAATCCCCATGCTAGTACTATTTATTTTTTCTCCGTTTTTTTTTTCTTTTTTTTTTTTAAATTTCGTTCATCATTTGTTTATTTTTACTATTCTTCTTTTTTTCTTTATATATATATATATATATATATATTACCCTGTACACTTTTCTTTTCTCTTTTCTTCTTCTTCTTCTTCTTTAAGGGCATGATGTGCATAAAACATAGCGAGCGGAAATGGGAAGTTATGAAAGAAAACAATAAAAAAAAAAGAAACGCACGCAAAATAAAAAGGAAAAGAAAAAAAAAAAAAAAAAAAACATGGCCTTCTCAGGAGCGAATAAACAGTTCGTATAAATGTATACGTATAATGTAGTTGTGTGGATATGAATATGTATGTGTCTGCTGTATATGAACGGGGAAATTTAATGTTTAAAACACTCGTAATAATTTTAAAAAAAAGGAGCATGGAGAAACACAAACAAACAAAAAAACAGAGTGAAGAAGACCAAAGAGCCTAAAAGAAAAAAAAAAGAAAAACTTGATGCGGACTAATGGCTAATTCCACAAGGCCTTCAAGATAACCCTTTTCCCTTTTTTTAAATTATTTTGTTCTTTTCCTTCTTATTATTATAGTAAAACCTTCTCTGTCGTTTCCTTTTTCCTTTTATTTAGTTATTTACATTTCCCTTACTATGGCTGCAGCACACATACACACATGTACGCACAGTAACCCTCCCTTTCCCACCCTCTCCCAGATTATATATATATATATATATAATCTTTTAATTCAAACAAGAGGTGATTAGGCGCATCTAAAGAAAAAAAAAAAAAAACAACACACTCCGTTTCTCTTTTCTCTCTCTCTGCTCACCTCACGTGAGCGGTGGTAGTAGTAGTGATAATAATAATTGATGTCAGCACTGAGGAAATGGATGTGGATGTGTATGTATGTAGTAATTTGAAGCTGCAAAACAAGAGAGAATCACTGCAGAGTACAGAAATCCAAAGAACACACGAACGCATACACTTAACGAGGTGGCTAAGGCTGTGAGAGTCCAAACCACATTAATTCCCCACCCTCTTCAGTCTGCCCATTCACATCAACTGAATTCCCCTACACTACTCCACTCTGCACACGGAAAGAATAACAAAAAAACGAACAACAACAACAACAAAAACAACAAAAAGAAAAAGAAAAAAAAAAGAAAAAAAAAAATATAGATATACCGGATATTTGGTTTCACGTGTCACTTTTCCTTCTTTCCTCTTTTTTTTTTTTTTTTTTATTTCCTTCTTTATTTGTTTCAGATCATCTTTAATGGGAAACATTAATAAAAGAAAGAAAATAAAAAATAAAATAAAAAAAAAGAACAAAACGTGACTCAAAGACAACACTCTCTCTCTCTCTCTACTGTGGTTGTTCATCTTCGTTGAGCCAAACAGTAACAGGACGCCCGTTAACATATACCCTCTTGCACCGGACATGTGTTACAGAAGTGGTAATTGTAGATGTTAAAGGAGTAGATGAATTGCCAGAGTGTGAGGAATGTGTCGTTGAATGGTTTTTAACACATCGTGATTCCCCTCGTTTTGTACTATTGTACTCAGACGTGTTCATATCGACGGTATTAGCGTTCGAGTTATGATGATGAAAAGCGGAGGGGGTAACAATTGTGGTTGTGAAGGGTGGGGGACGATGTGTGAACGTTGTTGATGCGGCACTGCGAGGTGCAGGTGGCAGACATGAGGTCCATGCTGAGCTCCGCACAGTACTGTTATTATGATGATGATGATTGTTGTTGTTGTTGCTGCTGTTATTATTATTGTTGTTATTATTGTGGATATTGTTGTGGCTCTTGTTCTGCGGCGGCATTGCGGTAAATGCGGAATGCATGGGTGATGCGAGAGATGTATCTATACTACTAACATCGTCCTCCTTGTACGACATTAGAAAGCCCATCTCTGTTGTGAATGGGGACTTTGGCACGCAGGGGGATCCATCGGGGGCGGTGTCTCTGTAGGGATCGTTTGTGCGGCGCCGCGGGGCGGGGGCATTCAACGGCTGTTTCTCTGCGATCACGATGGGAATTCCCTTCAGGCGTTCCTGAAAGGCGGCAGTGGCGGCAGACTTTCTTCCGGAATAGTACGGGGTGCTGTTTTGAATGTTGTCGGAGTTGTGAATGGCACTCGTGCAGTCCATCAGCGGCGATGGGAAGGAGGCGGTGTTGCCGCTGCTCGGGTAGACGTACGCGCTCAGAGACATCATTCGGCTGAAATACTTCTGTTCGTTTGATGGATCCAAATTCCTCTTTTCGTTTTCGTTTTTTTCTTGTTAAGATTATCTTTTTGTTTTTTTTATTTTATATATATATATATATATATAT
>NW_021639843.1:1180212-1187902 GCF_002087225.1 Trypanosoma theileri | reverse complement strand
AAAAAAAAAAAAAACGTTCTGGTGTTCTCTGGAGTGACGTGCAATAGAATTGCAAAAGAAACAAGTCCCTTTAGTTTTTGACAGCAACACTCTTTTCAAAGAAACGTCGTGTTACGCGAACCACACCGCCTGACAAAATTCCAAAGAAGACGAGACCAAGCGATACCACATTAAACACCATCGCCGGATCAGGAACAGGCATAGTAGTTCCCGCAACATTACTACATCTAATCCAATAGTAACATACACATGATCCATTACGCACATCTTGTGGTTCTGTAGGTAACATACTACGTAAGATACGCTCCAGTGAACTTTGGTGATCAATTCGCATAGCCGCAACAGGAGCACACGTGGACGCCGCACAACTTCCATCCTCTTCTGCAGGGATGGAGGAAGTAGCAGTCATTGTTTTTATGTTGATATCCCGAGCAAAACGTTGTCCCACGCGAATAACAGGTTGAGGAAGAATACGGTTGCTATTAGCATCATGCGGCATATCTTTAAGAGCACTCCAACCGAAATGAAATGGAAATTCACATAAAATAAGACCACGAGAGGCTGTTCCACTTCTATTTTCACGTATTTCATGCAAAATATCTTCTGTGAGTACCGTTTTCACAAGTACTGTGAGTACATTAGCACTATCATCAAAAAATGCATTTTCCAATTTGGACATCTCATGCGGGTCCGAACGCATTTCATGTAAAGATGGTCTAAGAACATGAAGAGGAAAAAGAAGAAGTGATTCTATGGTATCACCTGCTTTTAATCCATACCATAAGTCTTCGCTGTTTTCTACATCTGAACTTTTCATAGTGGATACTTCGGATGGAAGTAATACTAACTGATATGTACCACGGTCATGTCCAACAGTTGAAATATAGTAATGTACAGTTGGTGCCAACTCTACAGTAGAGGTTAAAGATGTACTTAATGAACTTTCCTCATCCTTTTTCATAGAAGCTATATATAAACCTTCCACCCCATTTATACTACGTTTAAGTTTTTCATTTACATTAGATCCTACAAAAAATGTGAGACGATCTACATATTCATGTAGAGATGAACTCCAATGATGTGCAAGGTCGTTAAAATCACCTTTTCGTACTACAAATGCCATACGTATTAAAAGATTAATTTCAGTTTCATCTTTCGTGTTATTATTTTGTGGAATAGGAGATTGTGATACACTAAAGTGAAAGTGATGAAACTCAGATGAGAAAAATTTTTGCATTGTAACTAATCCTGCACGAAAAATACCTTTTGGAATGCGTTCATCTACACCTCTACCACTTCTTCCTCCATTTAGCAAAGCACTTACATGTTGTGTACATACAGTATCATGTAGGGCAAGATGATAGGAACACCAATGATGATCTTTTCCATTTACATCAGCAGTTACTGCTGAATTTGGAACTAAACGTAAAGCCCCAAGAGGGCGAATATGTCGTGGAGTCTCTGGAGACCAACTCAGCGGTGATGAAAGTAATGAAGAGACAAATTGTGTTAACCACTGATGATGTCGTTGTGTTTTAGAGGTAATATGAGCAGAAGTATTATTATCCATATTGTCACTCTCATCATCATTTTCATCATGATCATTATTTTGTTTTCCATCTGTTGATTTTGTTTGATCCCAACCACATGCCGAAAGACTTGAAAAATAGCAAACCGTATGATGAGATAATTCATAAATAAGTTCTTCTGTACTTTTACTAATATTACTCTTCTTATCATACAATGTCGCACTCCACTCCGGCCTCCACATACCTCCACACCCAGACCATTCCACAACATCAAACCGTCGACGTCTCAATACATGTACCCAAAAGGGATCTAAATCTTCATTAAAACTCAAATGTTCATCATTATCTTCTGCAGAACCACGCGGTAACCACAGAGATGTGGATTCAGTTATCGACACCAGTGTTGGCTGCTCATTAATGTCATCTAATCCTTCCGTGAGGGATTGGACGTGAATAAAATATTTTTTCTCTGTGCGGGGAACAAGAGGGCGGTGGGCGTCACTCACAAGAGTAACAGTGAGGAGCACAAGAGAGAGAGAATAGATCACATGGCAGTGAAGGGACATTCTCTCAAAACTGTATTCACCGCTTCTTTCTCTCTCGTTTCTTTAATGAAAAATTTTTACTATTATTATTTTCGGTTTCTTGTTGGTGTTGTGCAGATTCCTTTGTGTTTTGTTTTTTTTTTCTTTTTTTTTTTTTGCTTTAATAGATTCTATATTTCACTCGTTTCGTTTTATCATTTATGAAAACAATAAAAAGGAACGAAAAACGAAAACACATTTCAAAAACAAAAAGAGAAAAATACAGACATATATATGTACATATATATATATATATATATATATATATATACTAAATTGTTCATTAAATAAATAAATAAGTAAAAAAACAACGCACACCATTAATTTTTTCTCATCCTATAGGAAGAGTTTAGCAGAGTTATTTATTTAATTAATTATTTTATTGGTTCATATTTATTAGTTATATGAATTATGACAGGCGTCTCTATTAAGATACCAAACGAAAAAAGTGCTAAACACATCAACGGTACGAGAAAAATAAAAATAAAAAATAAAAATTACAACAATAAAAAAAGAAAGAAAGGGAAAATAGCGAAGGAAGAGTAAAAAAAAAAAAAGGAAAAATAAAATAAAAGCGGAAAGAAATATGCAATTTCAATCCACTATTTACTTGAACTTACTTCAGTGCTATCCTTATTTTCTCTTATGGTTTTCTTAAGCTCTGAAAGTTCTTCCGTCACGGTGACATTCAGTATAGTCACCTCATCCACAACAGGGATATGTGAACAACTACTATGATTAGTTGTTTTGTGTGAAGAAGCTATTTCTCCCTTATCCCCTAATGTAGATCCATTGGGATGTAAAGTCAACACCGTATCATTCTGTGATAAGCAAGGTGAAATCATTAGACATGCTGTTAAATGAAAACCAAAGGTAACAATAAATGCAGCCCCATATCCTAATCGATCTGCAAGAAATCCACCTAACAAAGCCGTACCAGACCAGGAGGCGGATTGAAAAGATTCTACCGCATTCCACATACCTCGTCGCTCTTCAGAAACAATATCCATGATAAGAGCTCGACTCAAAGCTGTGGTGGAATTCATTAAAGCCATTCTCGCAACATATGCAATACACATAAGCCATGTAGGTGCCGCTAATGTTCCACGTGCGAGAGCCATATAAAGAAGAATAAATGTACCCAAAAGTTTAGGAGGCAGAAGGGCACGTGTTCTTCCAAATTTTTTTCCAATATGAGAATTTACTATCGCAAGAATAGATATTGTCATTGCAATCAACAATCCAAGTGAACTTAAACCAACAGGGGAAATATGATAAATATTCATCATAAACAGTGAAAAGTATTGTGTAGTCATACCACTCCCCAACGTAATGACGATATCTGATAATGCTATAACATAGGGATATTTTTCTAGAGGAACATAAAAAATACATTTCGCACATCGATTATTTTTATTCATATCTTTACTTTGACATTCATTGGAAGAATAAGAAGAGGAAGAAGAAGAAGTTTTTTGTAAATTCTTCTCCTGATCATTTTTATCTAAATGAGAAAGAGGGTTCATGCTTTTTTCTTCCTTCACCCCACAGTTCGTAATTTCTTCCTCTACACAAAACACTCGTGGTTCTTCACGATTACAAAGGTTTACCGGAATAGTTTGCCCAATTTCTAAAGGTATATCATCCGCCGCCTTATCTAAATGACTAGGAATTGGTTTAAACCGTGAAAGGAGTGTTTGTATAGATGCCAGATGTAATAAAACCCCTGCAGTGATAATCCAACGCAATACATCCAAACGCCATGTATTGCCAAAGAGAGCAAATAAAATAAGTGAAAGCACAAGTCCTCCAATAGGGGCGGAGGCCTCCAAACTGAATTTCACTCCATACAAGTGATCCCGCTCACCTTGTTGAATACTCTGGGCAAAGACAGACTCCACAGAAGTAAGACTTAACCCTAAATAGGCACCGTAGAGTGATTGGGAAATAATAAGCATAACCCAATTGCCGATCCATACCGAAATCATAATAGTAATAAGTGACCACATTCCTACACGTGCAGAAATTAATAACGTTTCTGATGGTCCAACAACTCTGTCAGCTAAGTGACCGCCTATTAGGGCGAATATCAATTCGAATGCTCCATTTAAAGCTGATAATAAACCAACATGAAGATTACTGTTACCAAAAATTTGATAAATAAAAGGGGTCCATGCGTTACTCATCCATATTGATCCTGCCAAACTATTTGTAAAGACATAAAGAATTATAATCCTCTGAGAAGTACTTAAACCTTGACATAATTCTCTAAGTGAGAGCCTTGGGTTTAACATCTCCTAGAATTTAAGAGGTTTTTAAATATAATTTTAGATTATAGTGTCAGTCGTCTACTAGACAAAATTTCAAATTTTATAAGAAAGTTATAAAAAGACTACAAATAATATATATATATATATATATCCAGCTATCCTTTTTTAAAAATAATAATAATGTTTAAAAAATTAGTTAGGAAAATTAAAAGAAGGGATCATGAGACCAACAACAAGTAAACAAGAACAACAAGAACAAAGAGATAATTAGATTTTAAAGAACCCTCCCACTCTCTCTCTCTTATCCTCTCCTTTGTCATTGATTTCTCATACGTAGAGAAACACTAAGAGTGGGAAAAAAAAAGAGTAACACGTGTCGTGTTAACACTATGAAAAGAAAATTAAATTCATAACGCACATACATATATATATATATATATATATACAGATATACACATAAATACCCACTCACGCAT
The DNA here is from genome assembly GCF_002087225.1 of Trypanosoma theileri. NCBI lineage: Eukaryota > Euglenozoa > Kinetoplastea > Trypanosomatida > Trypanosomatidae > Trypanosoma > Trypanosoma theileri. Next base: position 1,183,043 of record NW_021639843.1, on the reverse strand, counting down.
AAGGTGAAAAGGAAAACTAAACTTGAATACAACCAGACAATGAGACCTACATCCGAGATAATGCCAAAATCCCAGAGAAAAAAATAAATAAATCAATTAATAATAATAGGTTGAAAAAGTGGACCACAGTCATAATGATACCCCCTCTCTTCTACTATAAATAGCAAAAAGAAAACAAAACATGCATTTTATAATATAAGATCGATAAAATAATGTGACTAGCACATTATATGCATTTTTTTTTTTTTTTTTCTTTGCCTCTTCTTTTGCTTTTGAAGCCTTCTCTCACTTTACCGTTATTTAAGTTCCTACAGCTAAAACAGAACCAATACTACTAAAGAAGTGCATCACAATCGACCAAGAAACATAAGACTCTCTGTCCAGCATTTTTACGGCCAGAATCTCTTCATCATCTCCGGAAGAGCGAAAATGCCACTGTACAATATAATCAGCACGCAAATAGGTGGGTTTTAAGTCTACATAAGATCCTTTAATAAATCCTGCTTGCACCATACGCCTCTTTACAGCAGGATGATTTTCACCACCGTCAATTACACCGATAAGATCTGCTAGAGGCAAGTACCGTTGCATTGTCCAACTCTTGGCACTACGATACCAACAAAGTGCTGGTTCGGGTTCGGCAAATGTACTTTTACGATCCAAAAACTTTACAACAAAAAAACGTTCATGTGGGGCACCGTTAGAAACAAACTTTAGCATAAATGCTCCATGAGCTACATGAGTTTCAAAGGCTATAATAACTTCTTGTGGTATTGGTGGACTCCGTGCTCCTCGACGATTCGCAATGTCATTTACAAGAGCCATGAGGAGAGGACTTGGACGCTTGTTTGCAACAATAAAAGAAGGCATAGAATTTCTACGAATCTGAGGTTCAGACTCTTCACGAAAATTAAAATTTACTGTTTTGCTTTGATTCTCTTCCATACCATCATCAGCTATCCAACGGAGAGTTGGTCTACGTTCTATCCTATTTATTCGATTTTCATTCCTGGAATAATTTCTACTAGCAGAACGACTGGGTCTCGCAGCAAATGGAATACGATCTTCATCATCCAATATATTTCTTTTATAATTATCCGTACGACGTCTAACAGGAGTTGTGACAGAACGTTTGACACTACTTTGACGTTGATAACTGCGTTGTGGACTTCTTCTATAGTTATTATATTCAGAAGATCCCGTAATGACATTCACATAACAAGATTGATCTTCACTACGTGGCCAAGTTTTTCCTCTTTCCATAAAGAGACGATCACGTTGCTCTGACATCTCCCTAAAACGAGTACAAAGGTAATCAACGTTTGGTGCTTCCGTCATATGTAACGAAAATATGAAGTGATGAACAAATAAAAATAAAATATATATATATATATATATATATATATATAACGAGGGTGATAACTATCTAGTTTTTTACCGGGTCCAATCCTAAGGAATAATCATAATAAAGAGAAAGAGAAACAAAGAGAAAATATGCTGCCAATACACACAGACATAAAAAGGCCATAAAAAGAAAATAAAAATAAAATAAAAATAAAATAATAATATATGAATCACAGAGGTGATCCGCGATATTTGATTAGCATGAACTTCAATTTTTTTTTCTTTTTTTTTTTTCTTTTTTTTTTCTTTTTTGGCATTCGATTTGGTTGTTTAAAAATACTTACGTGGTTCGTTAGCCAAATTAATCATTCACCATACTGCAATCAATGACGCCTCTGCTCACCCTCTGGTAGGGCTCGTACAATGCGCATCACCGTATTCTTAAAGCGCGCAGTACCCTTAGTTTTCTTGAGACAACGCTCAGCCTGTTCGGAACTCTCGAATGTAATGAAAGCAAATCCTCTGTAATTACCCGTTGCAGAATCTGTTGGAAGGAACAACCTCTCAATTCTGTACTCATCTGTGTCAAAGATATTATACAGCTCATCCTTCGTGATGTCATCCGAAATGTTGGTAATACGAAGACGACGGTCGGTATCCTCCTTTCGGAGTCCAACAGTCTTTTCGCCTCTTGCCGCGGCCCATGTACGCTCCTTTCCGTGATCCGCTGGGGCGGCCTCCTGCTGGGCGGCCCGTTCCTGTTCCTCCTTCAGTTTGGCGAAGCGCGCCAGTCGCGGGTCCGTCACGTCAATCTTCAGTCTCTCCACTTCGTTCATGATGCGCACCACCTCATCACGCGCCACTCGCTCCAGCGGGTCAATGTCGCCTAGCTCTAGCACAATGGGCGGGTCCCGCGAAACGAGATCCTGTTGATTGTCGTCGTCTTTACCAAAACGACGCCAGCGGGCACGGATGTCTACCACCGTCGCAGGGCGATCGACATGGTATGTGCGCACCTTCTTCACAATCTCATACCGTTTGTTCTCGCTGTCGGTGATGGTCTCCACCACTGTCTTGGCGTTTTCCCATGCCATCCTTGTGAGATCCTCCGCCTGCTTCTCCATCATCACATCCTTCTCTTCGTATTCCTCATCCATAGAGATGGAGTCAATCTCATCTGCCCATGCCGACATTGTTCAGTTCCTCTCTTTCTGCTTCGGAATGTAGTTATTATTATTGTACTTTTCTTTTCACCCTTGATTATATGGACTAGTCGTTCCCTCTCCTCTTTTTTTTTATCTTGTTTTTTTTCTTATGTTGTCGTCGTTATTATTCTCCTTGAAGAGAAAAAAAAAAAAAACAACGCAACCGCACCTACACGTTACCTCGTCCCAAAACACCAAGAGAAAATCATAAAAAATAAAAATAGAAAAGGAATGAAAGAATGATGAAGAACCAAGCAAAAAAAAAAAAAGCAATAACAAGAA
>NW_021639843.1:1149900-1180042 GCF_002087225.1 Trypanosoma theileri | reverse complement strand
TTTTTTTTTTTTTTTTTTTTTGCTTTGAATATAAAAATCCACCCCCCACTTCGCCCTTTAGTTCTCTTCACTCATTTGACTTCTATTCTTCAACACGTCACATTGCTCTCTTTCTTTTTTTTCTTTGGGGTTTTAGAAACACCAACGTGGTTTACTCTGCTCCAACTCCTGTCGTTTCCGTTCGTAGACAGACAATCGCTTCCCTTCATGTTCTGGTTGTTTCACTGTATTATGATACGTACGTGTTTTGGGAAGAATCTTTTCTTCTTCTTTTTTTTCTTCTTGGTGAAAGTACTTGGATCCCATTTTGTTTCTTCTAATGTAATCATTATCTTTATCAAGACGATTTAATCCATCCACATCTCCAGAGTCAGTATTTGACGTCGCTTCCGTATCACTTTCTTCATATTTGTAAAGCCAAGATACATCACGTTTATTACCTTGATGTTCATCTTCAGTATAATTTCTCTCTGGAGGAAGCCACGGAAATTCAGCACGTCGCTCAGCTGTACCACTATTTTTCTCATACTCATTCATTTTAGAGACCCCATACTTTATTTCATCCTCTTCCTTTAAATATTCCCTAGGTACAAGCGCCTTTGAGCGCAATGGAACTCTAGAAAAGGAAGGAGTTAAAGGAACACCTCTTAAGGATGAATGACTATGTGCTGAACGATATAATGTGTCATCTTCTGCATTATGCGAAGAAGACGAACGTCGTTGTGTTCGACCACTCTTTTCTGCTTGCTGAGTTAATCGGTTAGATGTTTTCATTTTTGTACTCTTTTGAAGTTTAGGTTCCTCATTTAAGCGTTCTACCTCTGCAGCAAGTTCTCTGTATTCCTTGTTAAGCTCTCGTAGACCAGGGCGTTTTTTACCATGAACTTTTTTATTTGTTTCATTTCCTTCTTCTTTTGTTTGTTTATGGTCTTTCCCTTGTTTTTCTTTTTGTAACTGTTGAGAAGCAAGAATAGCTCCATAATATTGCGCATAATACATCATCCATGCATAATAAGCCTTGTACCACTCCATCTGACGATAATTTGACATTCGACTCCAATCTTCACCTACTGATGGTGGTCTCATTGGTGGAGTACATTTTGCTCCATAATGAAATGATGGAGCAGCAGTTGGTGTTGTTGCTGGTGGTGGTTGCCTTTGTTGTTCTTGTTCTTGCATAAATGTAGCACTACGTAAATGATTAGTGAAGTTTACATCTATTGCAGGAGCAGCAGGTACACCCATTGGTCTTCCGGGGTCATACATAGGTGGTGTCTTCAGTGGTCTAGACGGTAAACCAACTCTTGACGAAGAATGTATAGAGATATCTCTTCTCTCCTGCCTTTGGGCTTCTTCTCGGACTAAGACATCTTCCACTTCTCGTAAAAGATCTATAACATCACTAGTATCCGGTTCACTCTTGTCTTGTGCCAATAAATCTAAACGCTGCAAAACTCCTTTTTCTGAGACTCTTGCAGGACTTTCTCTATTCGAATATGATTCCCACCGCTTTGATGGATCACGTAACTCACGTGGAGAATGAAGATAAACTCCTTGTGGAGGAGGTGTAGGGGCAGTAGTACTAGCCGTGCGAGGTGAGAGATTTTCTGTTCGTGAAACTCCCATTTGTTCAAGTTTTCTTGCATAATCGGCCCAATAGTCAGGGGTTGGATTGTTATAATTCATACCCTCTCCATTTTGATATTTTCTACTAATATCATCATAATCAGCAGCAAGATTATTATTAGTATTCCCATAACCCGGATCAGCACCAGTAAGTCGGGCCATGCGATCGTGGTACTTTTCGTGAAAAGCCAACTGTTCTTCTGCACGTCGATAGTGGGTATTAAAAAGAAGAGGCTCGCGCTGCACAGGAGGTGCAGCACCCATTGACTGCATGGCACTCTCCAAATAATAAAGAACAATAGACAGAGAAAAAAAAAAAAAATGGAAAAAAACCATAACAAAGAAAGAATAACAATACATATATACATATGTATAGAAGAAAAAAAGACGTTAAAGTATTTACCCTGGTTCCTCTCACTTCATCACGATAAAGAATTAAGAAACGTTTTCACACAAAAACATACAACCACAGAGAATATTGGATTTTCGTTTCAATAACGAGGTTGCAAATTTATTACACCAATATATTCTCCCCTCCTCCTTTTCCTCCAAAGAAATATATATATATATATATATATATATATCACTTTCTCTTTTCCCCACGCCCACACGCTACCGGGTCCTCTATTTCTTCACGGGTGTCCAGACCTTCACGGTGCAGTCTGCGCTGTACGTGGCGATGATTGGCCGGCTGTCGGCGTGATGGACGGCGGCCCCCACGACGCGGTCGCGGTGCCCCTCGAGCCGCTCGACGAGTCCCGCCCCGCCCGCCTCCGTCACGTTGTACACACACGCCGTGTTCTCCACGCCGGCCGTCACGAGCAGATCGCACTCCGCCACCCGCCGCGGCTGCGCGTCCGTCTCGCGCTCGCCATCGTCGAAGAAGGCCGACACCCGCGACTTTTCCTTCACGCCCCTCCAGAACACCGCCCTGGTGGTGTAGCCACGCGTCGGCACGCCACTCACGAGATTACGCAGCGAAAAGGCATCGCCAGTGGTAGTGTTGATGCCAATATCACGATACAATCGAACCATATTATCAGTAGATACCACCACTAATCGTCTCGTATCGTCGCTGTTGTGGTGATATCCAATGTATGTGATGGCACTTTGCGATGGTTCATTCTCAATTACAGAAACACGTGAAATAGGAACACCAGAAGTTTCTTCCGCTGCTGCAGAAGTAAAAGAACCCATTAGCGTATTACCACCTGCTGATTCTCCATCCATAGAAGAATTAGAAGAAAGGGCAAGACCAACTTTACGAACATCCCATACAGCAATAGTACCATTATTATGTCCTGTAATTAGTTGAGCTTTTGCAGCATTAAAAGTTAAGGTATTAGCTCGTATATCATGCTTCCATGAGATAGGTTTTTGAACACGTAAATCTACAATAGAAGTACGTTTTTTTGAATCGGTACATGCAAAAACGAAAGCTTTATCTAAAGGAACTGCAGCAAGCACAAAACCAGTAGCACTAAACTGATAAACTGGTGATGTAGTACCACAGTTATTATTACCGTTATTGCTACTACTACCACTACTATGGCGTGGATCCCACACCTTTACTGTACCGTCAAAGGAAGCAGAAAGAACGTTTCCACTACTTTCAAACCATGCAACATCTGCAACATTTTGTTCATGTCCTTTAATATCAAGAACTTTTTCTCCTGTCATAAAATTATGAAGAATAACACGACAATCTAAACCACCAGTGGCAAGTATAGGTTGATCACCCTGCGAAAATGCCGCACATTGAATAGGTTTAGTATGCTCTCGAAGGTCACGACGATGTTGAAATTGACGATTAGATGAACTCTCTGTTGTCGCCTTTTCGTAAGCTAGATCACCTGCGTCTATTACATCATTAGATAAATTTACTATCTCACGTTGAGATACAGCTGCACGTAGTTCACGAATACCAATGGGTGTTTCTAAGGTAATTCCTTTTGAAGCTAATTTACTTACTGCAATATCAAGAAGAGCACTTAGATGATATAACTGTTTTTTAAGTACTTGATTTTCATGACGTACTTCTGCAAGACATCTCTTTAATTGCATATTTTCATGTCTAACCGTTGCTACAAGCTGAGTAGCTGAGGAAACAAGCGACCCTTCAGCCATTTTACTACACGTGGAACACCACTAGTAGAGGAAATTCCTCAGAATAAAATAAAATAAATAAATAAATAAATAAATAAATAATAAAAACGAATGAAAGCAAAAATAAAGGAAAAATATATATCATTATATAACAAAGAAAATAAGAGAAAATAAAAAAATATATAATAATAATAATAATAATAATAATAATAATAATATATTCAGTTCAATTTATATATGTGAAATCTTCACCATACACATCACCACTACCACAACGACTGTGTATAGAGTTAAGTATGTTTGGAACTACAAGTGCTAGTGACAGAAACAAATGTCAACATCTGAATCTTTATTACTGTCACCAGCTGAAACCTCTCTCCTTCTTTCCCACACACACACACACACACACAGAGAGAAAGAAAGAAAAACAAACAAACAAAGATATTTAAAAACATATACAAAAATATACCCAACACCTTATTAGCTCATGCAGACCATGTATCCACAACATATCGACCCTGTTTATGAAGTTCTTTCATATACTTCTGCCCACGTTCATCATCTCCATCACAAGAACATTGTACAACAATATCTTCCACAGTTGCAGCAATATCCTTTGGCATCGTTTTTGAATTTCCACATATATAAATGTAAGCCCCTTCATTTAACAATTGTGCTACACGCTTTGCATGTTGACCAAGTTGATGTTGCACGTAGATTTTCTTCTCTCTATCTCTAGAGAATGCAGGTATTACTTTCATTTGTTTTAAACAATTTTTACCTAGTTCATCCCATTCGTTATGATAAAGGTAATCTTTTTTCTCATATCTACAACCAAAAAATAATAGAATAGGTATATCACCCCATTCCTTTACATTTGCTGCACATTCTCGAATAATAGAACGAAGTGGAGCAATTCCAGTTCCAGTACCCACACACAACAAAGGAGATGGTTTCATTGGCATAAGCAATGTACCAGACCATAAAAAACAAGTGAAAATATCTCCAGGTACAGAGGAAACTAAACGAGAACTACAGAGACCTTTTCGCATACGTTTGTAAGGTGTCTGCCAAGATATCTGTGCAACTGTGAGATGAATCTCTGTAAGGTCAAATGAAGGTGAGGAAGAAATAGAAAAGAGACGTGCACGCATAGTGGGTATGTAACTTAGTAGTGTAGAAAGCGGTGGAGAAACCATGTGGAAATCACCCAAAACTTCTACTACATTTCTCTTTTCACGATGAGAATATGACATAAACTCATCCAAGTGATCAGATGATGAAAGTTCAATTAATCGTTCCTTAATTTCATCATCTACGGCAAACCGTGCAAGCATACCCAAGAAGGAACGATTTGCAACAGCTTCTAAATCCACGTAATGACGTAAAAAAAAACGAAGTGTCATTGATTTACCAAAAAATGGTTGATTTTTCTGTTGAATAAGTCCTTCAGATGTGTTAGGTGTAATACATATAATCATATCACCATTATATTTCATTTGAGTTAGAAAGTTCTCTATCATCTCCTCACTGTTACTACAGTAGATACCCAATGCATCACCAACTTCAAAGGAAAGTGAGTTAGTTTGTTGTACACCACCATCACCTTTTCTGCGAATGACATCTCGTGAAAAGACCAAATGATGAACAGCCTGAAAGTGATCTTCAGCAGTGAGACGATGATTTTGCCTCACAATACAATCAAAAACAGATTCATTATGGTATACTTCCTCCTTTACCGTATTTTCTTGCTGCTGCTGCTGCTGCTGCATACAGTCATTACTAATAGTAACATTATATTTCGTAAGAAGAGGAGCTATTAAGGGATTTTCTGTTGTCATTTCATCCTCATTTGGAGACAATTTCCCTAAAGATTTCCACAACTGTATCATCCAGGGAAGAAACACTTCATCGTGTCCCTTTGCGTCGCTCTCATCACCAAGGCCTCTGTTCACAAGCGGCACTGCACCTAATTGTTTAAGACGATTATGAAGCATTTTTCCCATATAATTAAATTTCTGATATAAAGAGTCCCCCACTCCAAAAACAGCAAACCGCATACCATCCATAGATGGGGCATTCGGTTGCAGCAATCGTACCCATGAAGTACGCATTGTCTCTGGAGCTTCACCCTGATTGGCGTTAGATGTAATAATCACTAACGGAGAGGCCTCTCTCCATCTCTCAAGAGGAAACTCATCCGCAGGTAAGCAGCGACACTGTTTAAAGCCTCGCTTCAACGCTAATGAGCAGAGAGTAAACGCCAAGTTCTCGGCACATCCAGTTTGTGTGCCGTAGAGAACTGTCAGAAGCTCATTTTCATTTTCAGTAGTCATTTTTTTTTTTTTATTTCTTACTTCTTGTATCCTACCTTATTCTTTAGTTAGTGGGTCACTAGATACTTTCAGTGTTTGGTTTATGTTTTTTTTTTTTTTTTCTTTTCGTTTCCTTGCCTTTAGTTGAAGAACAGAAGGGTTTGCAGAAACAAATAATTAAAAAAAACCACTTATATCGTTTACCACATCCAAAAAGAGAAAAAAAATCAATTGATCAATAAATAATAATAATAATAATAATAATAATAATAATAATAATAATAATAATAATAATAATAATAATAACACAAAGTAGCGCAAAAGCAAGACTTCTCGAGTTCGATTATTACCCCCTCCCATCCTCGTTCTTTTTTTTTTTTTTTTTTTTTTTTCGTTGGTTTTATGATTCCAGTACTTTTCTCACTTCCTGCAACACAGTTGTGTTGCTCGTTAGTTTTGCATGCATATCACTATTTTTTCCGAATAGTCGTGTGGCTATTGCATGTAATTTTGTGTTGGCCTCTAAAATATTACGTGTATACTCTCTTAAGATAAGATGTTGTAACTCCTTTTCACAGTTTAATAATAATTTATCAGGTGTTGTTGCCGTAGACATTGTTAAATTGACAATTTTCTTTACCTGATTACTTACCTCTGATAACTGAGACTGCCAACTCTGATTAAAATGCAAAATCGTCCGCATTGTTTCACTTTCCCCAAGTGGAGTGGATAATAATTCCGCGGAAGACTCTGCAGATCCATTCTCAGTAAAGAATTCACTTCCCATTTTTGATTCAGCGGCTTGAATAAAGTCAAATAAATATCCAAAGGTACCACTAGCTCTAGAATCATAGTCTACAAACCGTGCAAGTTCATTAGAAAGATGATTTTCAATACAAGTAATATGTAAAGAAGGTGCAACATAAAGCAATGGTTCCCTCTTTTCTATTTTTGGTAATTTTGTTGCTAATCGACGCCATAATGCCAAAATATAAAAAAAATTATTTACAGCAAATATATGCTGTGCCAATGAATTTTTGTGTCGCTTCGCAAGTGTTAATATAAATTCTGAAACAGTTTCTAATTCACGATAAATAACATTAGATACGGCAATATCATACACTAATACTTCCTGTCCATTTACCATGGATCCATTAAAGTTGGCAGAATTTAGTAATTCTAATTCTCCTGTAATATGAGAGAATCTCTGTATAATACGATGTGGTCCTAAAGTAGTAGCATATCCCCTATCTTCAAGCAGTTTACTTGAACTTATCATAGTTTCATTTGGAGCTAATAAGAAAGGTGAAAGTCGTAATGTTGTTAAAAATTGTATTGATTTTTGATCATTTGCCATAACACTATGAAGTGTACTTGTTAGTGTATTTTTGGTTAACTCCATAACTCCACTAAGAAGAAGAAGTGGTACCGGATCTTGTAATTGACAAAGATATCCTTTTACAATTTCAACTACACGAAGTCCAGCAAGAACACCTTGTCGTTCAGTCACTAGTGACATATCTTCTAATATACCACTTAAAGTAAAATCAAGGGATTTTTGCAATACAGAACGTGTTAATGACTCGGTCTCATCAAAATCTTCTTCACATGAGGATGAACAAAAAAACTGAGCAATAAAACGGCTTTCAGAAACATATAGTTCTACAATAAGTTGTATACAACGCATAAATTGCCAAACCCAAGAATTAACTCCTTCTAATTTTTGAACTTTTGCCTCATCAAGTGTAAGAATACCATTACAAATAATAAATGCATCTAATGCCAAAATAGTATCTTGTATTGTAGCATCTCGCATAACAATAGGACGATCAGATTTTAAAACTCGATCTGTAAAATTACGCATATGCTGAGAAACACTTCGTTCACGTCTTGGAAAAGGTTGAACAGGAAATACTAGAGCAGAAGCAGCTACGGTAACGTGATTACCTTTGGGCGAACCAGCATCACGATTACAAATTAAATCATGTACATCATCTGCAAGAATTATAGTATCTACACTACTGGCATTTAATGTACACATTTCACTAAATCCACGAAGTGCTAAACGAACAAAACGAGCAAAAACTTCTGACATACGTTTTAAATATTCTTGAAAAATTCGTTGTGCTACAGGTCTATTATAACTTTTTAAAAAATTCATAGCATTTTGACCTGATTCTTCTAGTAATGTCTTTTGTAACTGGTGAATACTTGAAAGATTCCCTGCTGATGCAAATGTAATTATTCGTTTGGTGAGATATCTTTGTAATTTATCACCAGCTCGTAAAGCTGCAGCTTCTAGACGTGGTCTTGTTTCCAAATCAACAGCTGATCCTGCAAGTTCTTTATTTGAAGAAAGAAAAGAAAGTTTTTTCTCTAACTCTGCGATATTTTCCAAGTACTCCTTGTCAACTTCCTTTTGGGCAATATCATCACAAAAGGTATCACATTTTTCCAGTACACTATATAATTCATTAAGTTTGGAACTTCCAAGACGTCTATTATTAATACTTCGTACTAGTGAAACGGTTTGTTGTTGCATTTTTACCATATCATCTGCAGAATCTGCTAATCTACGCTGAAATGCGATAATTTCTTCCTCAAAATGTACTAATTTTTCTTCACACTCCACAAATTCCATATATAAAGAACAAATATTTTCTGCCTCATCCACATGAGCTTGAATAAAATCTTCACGTAGGGCAGATAGTTTTGCCTCATGATGCTGAAGAACACTGTGAAGATCCATTTCATCCATAAGGTAATTCGTAATAATATCCCGCTCAACATCAGAATTACCACGCATTAACTCATCAATTTCATCTGGTCTAAGCGATACATGCTCAGTCTTCTCGTTTACTGAGAGTTCATTATTACTCATCTCCATTGACATTGTATTTGTGTACTATTATAGCCCTTTTCACCCTCCCAACACCACTAAAAATAAAAATAAAACAATATATTGTAACACCCCACGACTTTTACTCTGTTTTTTTTTTTTTTTTTTTTTTTCAACAACATTAGAATAAAAAAATAAAAAATAAAAAAAGAGAAAGGAGAAAAAAAAAAAAATAAATAAAAAAGATATCTTACACAAGTCCTTTATGTAGATGAAGCACATGCGTATGTCTGAATGAGTATGAATAATAAAAATAATAATAATAATAATAATAATAATAATAATAATAATAATAAAAGAAAAAAAAAAGAGGAGGCTCCAGGTAAAAATATTAATAGATCTACCACAGTTGCACATCATAACACTATTGTCGTCTTCTAGAAGAGGACAAAATCTCAGTTTTCTTACTCTCAACTCTTCTATTTTATTCTTTTTTTTTTTTTTCTTTTTTCTTCTTCTGTGTCTACCATACATTATCCTTTAACTCATAGATCATATGGCATGGTAACAAGTCTTCACAAAATACTCTGCTCTCGATATTCTGAAATACGCCCGGCTGCCATAGCGTTGGCACAATAGTAGTAGAAAACTTCCCCTTGTTCACGATGGGAAATGGGAGGAGCTGGAGGGGCAACATCACCTATTGTATGATCAGTTCCACGCGTTACTGCCGCATCATCCTCCATTTTTGCTTCCGTAACAACACCTGAATATATTTCATTTATTCCACTCTGAATAACAGGACTTGCTTCTATGTTTGCGTTAAGGGGAGAGAGGTGTACCACATGCTTTGCATTTGGCCAGTCATCCTCATTTTCTACAGAACGAGTAATTACTACCCTCGTGGGGTCTTCTAGATGTTTATTTTGATGTGTTGTATTAGTTTTTATATTCTCTGGGATATCTATTCTTTTCTGTGTAGGAGATGGATCGGTATAAAGATGATTCCCTCCTTTTTCTGACTGTAGTGACATTTGTGTTTGGTCGACTTCAGGTGTGTGTGATGCAGCTAAGTCAAAAGAGGAACGGTGGGAGAGCCGATCTACATGCGCTCTCCGGCGCCGTTCAAAGATCTCCTCCGCGATGAGCTGCCGTCGCACTTCCCGCACCAGTGTCAGTGTCTCTATGCGTGCTGCCTCATGTTTTGTGTAATTGCGGTACGCCAGTAGTTTATGTTCCTTGGTGCCTGTGTTGATGCCTGCGGCGTGGCAGGCGTCCAGTGCCGTGTCCACATTGACGCCGGCGGGGGGGCTGCGGTCCACCCACGGGGCCCCGCCGGCGACGAGGTCGAAGTGTTGGCGGAGGGAGAGCGGGCGGAGGGCGGCGGCGGGGTCGACTCCGCAGAGTCCGCAGGCCCGCAGCGATCGCGGGGAGTCGACGGACGGGGGGTCGGCCGCAGCCCCCGCCGGCCCCGCGAGCATGTCGAGGTCCACAAGTGCCACCATCCCAACAGAACACCAGTCTACATGGAAACAAAAGGAGAGAAAGAAAGAAAGAAAAAAGAATGTTTAGAAATGTGGGTTTATGTCCTCCACGGGTATCCTCTTTTCATAGCAAGAGAAATATAATTTCATGGGTAAATATATACTTATATATAATGTTAGAATTGATATTTCAAAAAAAAAAAAAAAAAAAAAAAATCACGTACGATCTGCGAAAGATTTTTTTGGGGGAAAAAGAATGGTACTCGTGGGTTTTAGTAGAGAATACCTTCAACAACTCCAACCTTCATTTTTTTCAAATGGCAACAGGCAATTTTCAATCAACACACCCATGTCGCCTACAATAATAGTATTAATAATAATAATAATAATAATAAAACTTGTCAAAACAGAACAAAAACAAAACACACATAAACACACAACACAAAGAAAGAGAAAAAAAAAAGATACTAATTGTTGATATAACAAAAAATTTAACGGCATAGATCGAAAGACAAAAAAAAAAAAAAAGAGCAACCTAATTCCCATTAGTACCAAGAGGCAATGGGTCTCCACTACTGCTAACACAACAGCTACCAGGCAGCATTGCCAGAATATCCTGGTAGGATGTACGTGTAATTTGTAAAAGAACGCTGTCCTGTACAACTCGACAGCTAAAATTAGGGATATATAACTGATTTGTGAGTGCATCAGCAGCTAATATAGACCATGAGGGTAACTCCATTCGTATTTCTTCTTTTCCTGCAAAAACTTCTACTTTACCTGTGACAACCAACGTAAATACGTCAGAAGGCATACCAGAACGATAAAGCCAAATATTTGCTTTGTCTTCTTGATCAAGTCCACGTGCATCTGGTGGTGGATGAACCCTATAAACAGCTCCATGTAGACTAATAGCTTGTGATAATACCGATCCTGCACCTCGTGAGTATCGGTTTAAATCTGGTAATGATTCCCAGAGAAATAACGCAGATGCCTTTAGTTGATTTGCACTCATATTAATTCTACGAGAACACTTTGGGGTTAGACCGACTTGTCTTTTCATTGGAATTTGAGGTGCAGGGAAAGAAAGTTGAGGATCAGTATCATATTCATCAAATATTTCGCTATGAATAAGTTCTTCAATAACATCTTCCATTGTAACAAGTCCTTTTACTTCATAATATGGATCACCATATGGTCGTTGTTGTACTTCTTGAACCAATGCCATATGTGACTTTCCTGTTTGAAAATAATTAAGCATAGATATAAGTTTCGTCTCGGATGGAACTATATGACACCTTCTATTATAAAATTTTACTAGTAATAAAACAGGAGTATTTTCACGAGGATCAACCATTAATAAATCTTTAGCAAAAAGAACCCCAATAATATTATTTTTATCTCCTTGGTAAATAGGAATACGACTATGACCACGTTCAGAAATTAATTGTATAGTTTCTTCATTAAGTGGTTCACTCGCTTCAAGCATAAGGACTCCTGAAATAGGTCTTAAAACATCCATTACTGTTTTTTCATGAAGTTCCATTGCTCCCATCATGAGATCTACTTCTCGTTCACCAAGACCGGATTCAGATCCTCGTGCAGCATGCATAAACATGAGTTTTTTAAGTTCATTTCGTTCATAAATTTGTCCAGGATCTGTTCCAATAAAACGGTCTAAAACCACACTAAGTGGTTTACAAACTGGATAAAATAATAGTACAAAAAACTTTACAATAGGAACGCTTTTAGATCCAACCTGAAGTGCATGAGCAGACATTAGTGCTTGAGGAAGTACTTCACCCCCAACTGTAGTTAAAGCTGTTGATACAATAGTAGCTACCCAACCATGAATATGAGAATCTGTAATTTGTGCAATTAAAGTATTGACCATGACATTACCAAGAATTAATGTACATAGTAATTGATTACCTAACCGACGTATAGGTAAAATTTTACTTGCATATGTTTTATCTGGTTCAGACCCACTATCGGCAATAATCTCGAGAGAAAGTGTGTCAAGTCCCATGATTGCAAGTGTTAATCCTGCGAATAAGGCTGCGAAGAGTAAAAGAACACCATCCGCAATGATGAGATAGGCCCACTGCACACCATTCATAGTTTCTTCTTCCTCCCCCTCCTCCTTCTCGACAGCAGCATCCACCACCCGCATAACTGCTGTTGTGGCTGCTATTGCTACTATAATGGCAGTCCATAAAGGAAAAAAGGATTTCATGGGATGTCGAACACAACTTTATCTCACGAGATTAATAAATAAATAAAAAAAGACTATGTGAAGAAAACAAAAATAATCAGAAATATATTGACCTTACACAACGAACAAGAAAACAATAATAATAATAAGAAAGACGATGGAAAAAGAAAAGAAGAACCAAAAAAAAAAAAAAGAAATGATATCCACCAAGTCCCTTGAAAAGAGGGATCACTCAAAAACCACACTCTTTAATTATTTTTCTTGAAAATAACCTCACATATGATAAGAAAACACGACACAAACCCATTTCAAACCAAAAATAAATTAAATAAATAAATAAACAAAAAAAAAACTAAAACAACAAAAAAAAAAAACCATATGCAATTTATAACAAATAAAATAAAAGTGAAACAAATACACACTTTAACTGTGAATAAAAACTGTGAAATAAATCTTTTTTTTTTTTTTTTGAATTAATTATGTGATGATTTCAATTGAAGCAGTTCACGCATTAATTCCATCGTTTTAGCGTTCAGGGCACCATTGCCAGTACGACCTTCTCGGATTCGTCCTGTTGACGGTTGCTGAGTTTCCCAAATGATCTCTTGTGCCAGACGCCCCATCAAATCTCTTTCTTTCTCCACAGCTCCCAGGTGATGTTCCATTGACTTCTCCATTGGCGTCATTTTTCTTACTTCTTCCACCCTTAAAGAGGATGAAAAATGAGATGGTCTTTTGGGTGAAACACTGGAACTGCGTTTCCCTGAGAATGACATCTTTCCAATGGAATATGCCGGTGGGAGACGATTCTTCTTGTACTGGTGGCTGTTCCCTCCTCTAACGCTTTCTTTACGATTAGGATTAGTACTCGGTGGGGACAAGAAAAAATTTAGTGATTCGCTCTTGGAATTGGCATCAATTTGGTCCTCCGAGTCAATAAAATTCTTTTGTGAACTACGTATCGTTGATAAGGTTGTACTAGTGACAGGCGTAACTTTTTCGACTCCTATATTGGGTTCAATATCACTCTCAGTGGCAAACATAGCATTGTACACTTCTTCCTCTTCCTCTTCTTTATTATTATTATTGTCAATTTCCTCTTTATGTTTTTGGTCATTATTCTTATTCTTGGAAACCTGAGGTGTTGTTTCTTCTTCTGATTTCAATATCTTCCCCTTTGTTATTTTTTCTCCATTCTTCTTATTCTCTGTAGATAGTACGTCCGTTTCAGCGCATAGTGCTGTAAAGTAACTTTCATCTTCCTCTTTTTCTTCTAGTTTTGTGATTTCTACTTCTTCTTCTTCTTCTTCTGATTGATCTTTATTCTCCCCTTCTTTTGTAGTTTGTTCGCTCTCATCGGATGCTTGGACTGTGTTCTTGACAAGATCCTGTGATGATGGGGAAGTGAGTAACGTAACAGGGGAAAGGTCTGTTCTCTCGTTAGAAATATTTATTACCTCCGGTCCATAAAGTAAGGAGAGATATTGCAGTTGTAGTTGAAGGGACTTGAGAGACGCACCCTGATGAGATATTGCGCCATAGCGTCTAATGCGTAATTCCACATTTCGTATTAACCACATCTCTTCATTCTCATCTAAAATCAAACGATGTAATGTATCAGCGTCCAATTGGGAATTCTCTATTCCACAAAGTCCACACAAACGCACAGCGCACATCGCAATCTGTAACGCAATTGGTATTAATACACCTACTTCTTCTGATTCCACCGTTGTTGTTCTCGTTATTGTTGTTACGCCAAGACGCAATAGAAGAATATGACGATAAAACGAAAGTGATACAGATGGTGGCAATTGGAGTGGAAATCCAGTAAAAAGAGCCAACTTCCAGAGGTTGCAGACTGTCTTAATATTCAGATTTAAACAGGAGCAAATAAGTTCTGTAACAGACTTTTCTACAGACTTACATTCTTCTACATTTGAAGAGTCAACAGCAACAATCTTAACTACCTGCGCAGAGGTAAGAGCCTCGTATACCTCTACGGGAAGTCCACTGTGAGGAATATTAGTCTCTATCAAGTGGTGAAGAGAAGAAATAGTACTCTTAAAGCAGAAAACATCACCATGAACTGTTGCAAGAGTGAGACTGAAGTGATCATTATTGATATCTGCCGTACATTGCAGGCCTAGGAGACGTTCTCCCCGAATATAGTCAAGTATCACTTCATCACCAGTTTGTGGAATATACGGTAATGAGGTGTTAAGAACATTTCGTACATAATTATGATTATAATTATAATCATAACGGTGTCGTTGTTCCTGTCGTACATCATAGATAGTAGTCATACTATTCTTAGTAGTAGATGGACGTAACTCATAGAATTTGTTCGATACTCCACGACCAGTATGAAGAAATTTAGTGTGCAACATGACACTACCAGTCTCATTGCGTTGAATTGCAAATTGTAAATCCGGGTGATGTAATAATGCACGGGCATCTGGAAAACGTGAGATAAATAGAGTTCCAAATACCGAGTGGTATACACCCTGTTCATTAATAAAAACTTCCCTATACACAGTTTGCACATACTTCTCAGAAACCATAAATGTCGGCAATAATAATGCCAAGGCATTTAATGATTGATGAAATATATCTGGGTCACTCTTTAAACTATAATAATCATCTGCTGGTACAGTGAAAGAAACATTTTTAGATAACCGTACAATACTGTAATCATCTGACCACTTAAGAAGAGATGCAAGAGGTGGACTTGTGAGTTGATGCCACTCCAAGACAGTTGAAGTACAAGTGGAACGGTCCCGTAGGAAACGCAAACGTTCTTGAACAAGATGTGTTGACACAAAGTATTTGGGTATAATATTAAAGATTTGCACCTCTAACGCATTTGGATACAACTCCCCAACCATTTTTTTGGGTTTTACATTCCCCTTACCACTATGGTCAATCTTGTTAAGATCAAAATTTGTGCGCCATATCTGTGAGACCCAAGGTTGCCAACTTATAATTGTTTCTTGTTGATTTTCATTTGACTCAGTTAAGGTAACTAAGAGAAACAAAGGGGAAAGACGCATTAAGGCTTCTCTAAAAGTACCAAACGAAATACTTTGTGGTAACATTCCAGCTTGAATCGCCTCATGCCAAATAGCAACCGCGGTTCGAGGTTGATTTGGCACCAGACGAAGTAAATGTTGCGGAGACAAATAGACACAAAGAGGAGATGGTAGTGATGTCATATATTGTCCTAATGCTTCATCCATTTCACTGAGAGCAATAGGCAAACTACTTTTACGTGTGCCTGTAAATTGTAGAAATCGTCGCAAGAAGTGCTTCATTTGAATACAAAGTATTTTCTTGGAGTCCTTGAAGATATTAATAATAATATTATTATTATTAAGGGAAATAAAAAGAAAAAAAAAAAAACAAGAAAGGAGAAAATTGTAATAACAACAGAAAAACACAAAAAAAAACTCATAAACTACATGACAACCATAATAAATTTGGTGGAATTATCCTCCTTCTTTTTTTTTTTGTATTTCATTTGCTTCCCCATTATATATATATATATATATATATATACGTTGCCTGTACAGTGTGGTAGTGGTGGCAGTGGTTGGCAAATATTGTTGTTCTGCATTTCCGCACCCCCTCTCCCCTCTCCCTTTCCCCTTTCTCTCCCCTCTCTCTTCTCTGTGACTACATCTTTAGAAACGGTTCAGAGAGAACGACAGAGTCACGACGCGAGGGCGATGTTGTCTTTCCATCTGCTGTTGAGCAGGATCGTCTTTCGCCACTCTGGAGTGACTGCAGGTCGACGGAGCTGGCGAGGACGGAGACGGCGCTGAGGCAGGCGCGGCGGGTGGTGTCGCCGCAGAGGCTCGCGGGGGAGAGGGACGCGAGGAACTGCGAGGGGGCGTCGTCCGGCGGGAGGGGGAGGGCGCGGGGGGGCCGCGGGCCGGCGGCGGCGCGGTGGAGGACGAGGCGCTGCAGCTGCAGGAGGTCCGGGAAGAAAAAGAACTTCACCGCCGCGTACATCGCCAGCGTCACGAGCGGCACCGCCACGCCCAGCAGCCACTGGAGATAAAACCGCCCGTCCCGCAGCAACTCGCGGAAGGACGGGGTGGAGGCCACAAGGGAGTAAACCGTGAAAAGAAGAAACAACGCCGCCACAGACCACAACAGGGCAGACCAATGAAGTAAAGTAATGGAGTGTGCCTCCAGAAGGATGATGCTCGAATGGAGCGTTACTAAAGCAAAGCAAGAAACATAAAAATCGCAAGAACGATCTACAGGATGACCAGATCGCATTATTCCCCCACTCGCATCAAGAAGAGAACCCATAGAAAGAAAAAAAATTACCGTACCATGAAGAAATCCTCTAAATATATATCCATAAAAGGTTATCGTATTAAAGTATCGTCCTCTTTGAGATAGAGTGTATAACTTTGAATTACCAAGAAGAATTGATGATGACAATGGCATATTCATTGCACATAAAAATGTTACTGGTGCTGTAAAGAAAGAGTTATACATAGTTAGTGCAAAAGAATCCCAAAATGTAACTCCAGAAAATTCTGCATATATATTAAAAAGTAATTGCATCCATGCTAAAGTAACTGTTTTCCAAAAACTTTGTTGTACTATAATAGCAGATCGTTGAAAAGCGGTATGACCATGAAATAATAATAACTTAGATAAGAAAGAAAATTGTGATAAAACTATATCGGAAGCTGCTGCTGCCTGTCCACCTTCTTTTCCTTTTATACCAACACCTACATGAGCACATTGAATCATTGAAACATCATTTCCCCCATCACCAACAGCTAATGTTACATGTCCTGCTTTCTTTACAACACGTACAACAAAAGATTTTTGATCTGGAGTCATACGACTGCAAATAACTGTTGAAGCATGTAATAATACTCTTTTAAAATCAGAAAAAAGTTCATTATTATCATGTCCTTTAAGAAGTTCAAGTGTTTTACCAGAGAAAGAGATAACATAACCCTTACATTCCTTTGATGATACACTAGATAACATTGCTTCCCTTTCACCTCTTAAAATATCATCATAAATTTGTTGTTGTTCTTGTTCTTTATGTGAATTATTATTATTATTATTATTATTATTATTATTATTATTATTATTATTATTATTATGATAATAATAATAGTGATCTTGTTGATCTACTTCTATTTTACGACATTTCGTTTGAGCCATAAGGGATAAAGCAGATTTATGTTTAATGAAATCATCAACTATCTCAGAAAGTCCAGATCGTACATAGGTAGATGAAAGGAAAAGATGCTCCTTTTCAGCTTCTTCAAATTGTTTTCTACGCAAAGCATAATTAATACGATCTCTAACATACTCTAGGTGTTCACGTTCTGAGATAGATTCTACATCATCTGGTGTTAAGGCAACAATTCTTTCATCTGGACCTACTAGACCACTAGCAATAGCAGTCTGTTTAGCAGTTTGACTTTTATCTCCAGTTAACATCCATACTCGCATTCCAGCTAACCTCATCTGTGCAATCGTATGAGAGAGATTATCTTGTAACTGATCTTCTACAGCAGCAATACCACAGTAGATAAGATCTTTCTCTATATGTTCATACGATTGAGTAACATTTAATGCACGAACATCTGCAGAAATAACAGCTCCTGCTTTGCGAATTTCTGTAAGCCAATTTTGTGCTTCTTCTTCAGAAACATAACGATAAGCACTCACTAAAATCCGAAGTCCTTCACGACTTAATCGACTAATCATATTCAAACTTGAAAACCCACTATAAGAACTCGTTACACATCTAGGTAGTACACTTTCATCTGATCCTTTTGTTACAAGAAGATATTGTGAATCTCCATCTAGTTGAAGAAGAACACTCATTCGACGACGTTCTGGAGTAAATGACAATACCTGAAGTATAGTTGCAGATTCAACTTTTTCACCAAATGCCACAAATGCTCGTTTACGAGTTCGTTCAAGTAATTTTACACCAAGATGTGCAGCTCCTTCCACTAGTGCTACTTCATCTGGTGAAGGTGAAACCCACGCGGAGGTTGGTGGAGCCCCTAAAGATGATGGTTGTGCCACATTTGCAGTCACATGAATAACACTTTCTACAGTATTGCAGTAAACAAGTGTACGCATTAATTGTAAGAGTAAATCATCTTCTTTTAAAGATCTTTTAAGGTAAGATGCTTCATGAGGTACATCAGGGGCAAACATTTTATCATTTGCTGTAACAATACAATTAAGATTCATACAATTTCGTGTTAATGTACCTGTTTTATCTGTTAAAACATATTCCACACGTCCAAGGTCTTCTGTAAGGGAGGAATTATGAACTTCGGCATCTCCATTCTCATCTGACATATCTTTATCCCACATAATAAGTCTACTCATATACGCTTTGGATGCATCCACCATAACTTTAAATGAAAGTGGTACCATCGGTGATACTAACAAAAAAAAACGTAATGGTAATACCATAGTATATTCTGTTAAGGCAATTTTGTCATAAGTTCCAAGATACCAAAGTTTCCATTGATCTTTTCGTAATTGTGTAACTGATAAAGCCACAAATACAAAAACTAAAAGAAATTGAAGAATAAAAACAACAAGTACCATTCGATTAAAGCTTTGATCAATAATAGACCATTTTGTTGGTGGAGCAGCCCGAGTCATGGCAACTCTCGTTTCATTACCTGTTAATACAGCAACTCCAAGAGCGAATCGAGTATTCTTTACAACACTCGTATTAAGAGCAACATTTTCAGCACTTATACCAAGTAATACTTCTTCATCTTCAGCTTCATTACCATGAGGCATTCGTGCTCTAACAGCTCCAGTAAAACTGTTTAAAAAAGGTTTTGGTCCTTCAGATTCAATAATACAATTGGCATCTCTGATAAATTCTGCTGCCGCACGTATATCACTCTCATCATCTTGAGTTGAATCAACAGTAAGAACACTTGAAGATGGTCGTTGTGCGTACATGTCACTTAAGACTGCGTAACGTTTTTTACAAGCCGTTTCACCATCTAAAGCTTCAGTTGATATTGTTACTTCACCATTATCACCTGAGGAAAGAAGTAAAACAACATCACATGGGACCACTTGCATAGGTAACAAAAGAATAACATCTCCCACTTGTATATCACTACATTTCACATCTTCAATAGTGAGTCTTTCAATATCAATAACATTATATCGTCTAGAATTACAAATGTTATCCAGACGATGTCTACGCCAGTCATCAACACCCTCCTTAATAGCGGTAATTAAAAAAGCAATAGTCAATGGAACAAGTGTAGTAAATGGACTTACAGGAGATAAAGACGGCACAAACTGCAATGCCGTAACTAGCAAAAAGTAAAGATTAATTGGACGGTGAAACTGCTCAAAGAGGTTAATGGGAAGAAATGTAAGAATAGTATACTTATGGCTCTTCATTCTATTGTCACAATACTCATTAGTTGGATATCCAGGACGGATTGTTCGTCCCTCATCCCCTTCGTTTCTCCTACTGGGGCGACACAAACGAAGAAGTTTACCAGCAATTCCCATCGGCACACACTGAAGACTAATAGTAAAAAGGAAAAAATAAAAATAAAAATAAAAATAAAATAGTGTGGCTAAGGAAAATATTAAAATAGAAAAAAAAGAAGAAAAGAAAATATAATATTAAGAGTAAAAATTGTGAGATTATTTTTGTAAGAGCAATGAAATCATTAGTACCACATCAAAGAAAGAAATAAAAAGAAGAAGGAAAATGTGTATAAGCAAATAAAAAAAAAAGAACAAGTACGAAAAAAAAAGTCAAATTCAAAAACCCAATCAATGTAAGTGTGTATGTGTATGTGAATGGGGAGGGAATGAAAGAAGGAAGGAGGGAAGGAGGAAAAAAAGAAAAAGAAATGATACTTACAACATTCATAGAGTTTGAAGTATCTCCTCCATCTTTGATGCTGCTCGCTCTTTTAGTGTTGCGCCTGCCTCAAGGTGAATAAATGTTTTGCCAAACCTCCAGGCAAGCCAGCAGTAAACTTCTGCTTGACGATAGATATACTCCATTCTTGTCAATATGTGTTGTGCCTCTCTAGAATTCCAACGATCATGCAAAGTTTCATATTGTTTAAGTAATATTTGAAATTCTTCATCAATCCGTAGACGCACAGGTTGTCCCGCAGCGTGATCTTTAGCGAATGCTCTCAATAAATCAAAACTCTCTTTACTACGATCATTTAATGGCACATAGCAGAAAAGGATTCGATCACTCAAAGAAAGACCACGTACAGTTTCAAGTTCTTTAGCAATTTGTAAGAGTGATCGGGAAAGATCACATGGGAAAAAGATATCTGAAGATTGACAACATCTTGCAAACTCTTTAATTTTTTCATAAAATGAAACTTCATTCCCATTTAAATCTTTTATCTCCTCATTTGTAGCATGTAATCTAATATAAAGTTCAAGTATATCCGCTGTTGGGAGTAAACCCGCCTTTAGTAAAGGAGAAAGACGACTATTCATAGCATCATGAAGCACCGAAAAATCTTCAGAATGAAGAGTTGTACAACGTCCTATTATTTTAGATCGGGTTAATCCGAAGCGACCAGCACGTCCCGCAACTTGTATAGCTGTTGCTTGTGGTAATGTTATCATTTGTTTTCCATCAAATTTCTTAACTGTTGTAAAAACAATACGTTCAATATTCATGTTTAATCCATAAGCTATCGCATCTGTAGATATCAGAATATGTTTTTTCGTACCCTTTTCTTGAATAGTTTTTTCAACACCATTATTAAATGCCATTGCCTGTGTTTCACGCACAGCAAAAGGCATTGATCCATAAATACAATGTGGAACAAGACCTGGAAGTTTTTCCAACTTGGCTTTCATATCAAAGATTGATTTTCTTGAAAAACAGACTAAACAATCACCATTTTCTAAACTCCTCAAGTTACCTCTCAAAGATGGGGAAACTTCCAGTGGAACAAGACGTTTGTGTTCCACTAGTGTAACCCCACGTAATTCACGTGTTCTGTACAATAAATTTTTTATGAGCGTAATGGCACGTTCTTCCCCACAAAGGTGAATTTCACGTGCTGGAAGTCCTAATAACGCACGAGTCCATGCCCATCCCCGATCTCTGTCAGAAATCATTTGCACCTCATCAATAACACCAACATCAATTTGATAATCAATAGGTGTCATTTCTATTGTACAAGAGACATGTTCTGCACCACCACCAAATTTACGTTCATCGCCAATAAGCAAATCACATGGTACTTTCTCATTTATTCGTTTCCATACTTGCGCCGCAAGCGCTTTAAGAGGTGCACAATAAACACCACTTTTCGCTTTTACTAAAGCCTCCAAGGCAGCATGTGTTTTTCCACTGTTAGTAGGACCATAGTGAAAAATAAACCGACGATGCATATATCGAGCCTTTGGGTACCAATTCCATGGTTCATGCATCGTTACCTTTTCTGGGGCCTTGCGTTTAACGTACCAATCTTCAAAATATTGTAAAACAACAGCGATGCGACCCAAATCATCCGATATATCTACGAGTTTAGTGTGCCAAGAGCAGTTATTTACCGTAGAAGATGTGTCCTTACAGAACTCACCCAAATGCCGCAGTGCATTCTCCACAGATGCCTCATGAATAATTTGGCGTAATTGTTCACGGGCAGAGCTACTGGAGTAAATCTGTTCACATACCTTTTGAATAAGTTCATTTTCACCACAAGATGTGCAAGTCCTTCGCTGCAGAGAAGGAAGGTAGAAAACCGCCAGCACCCTACGCATCCTCTCTAGGCAGAGAACCTAACTCTACCACCCTTCTTTATTGGTAGAGAAATACACACACAGATACAGATAGAGTCAAAGACTCACACAACCACCGCCTCCACAGCTGAAAAATGAGATGAAAAAAAAAAAAAAATAATAAAGAAACAACTACAAGGGATAAAAGCAAAAATAATTTCTTTAAAAAACAAAACAAAAAAACAGCACAAAAAAAAAAGGAAAAACGAAAAACAATAGTATATGATCACATTATCTGTGACCTCTCACTTTTCTTTTTCAAGCTTTGAGAATTCTAATAATAAGAATAACATGCTTAACCAAAGGGAAGGCAAACGGTGGTGGTGTCTGCTGTAACCCTTTTTCTTTTCGTTCTTTTTTTTTCCCCCTCTTCTTTTCTTTTCTTGTTTAAGTATTGTTTTTTTTTTTTTTTTGTACACACTCTTTCTCCGCTTTCTCTTCTTTCATTAAAGCAGTGAGGTCATCTGCACAAAGTCATCAGCCTACATTATACTGCATGTCTCTGTTACATTTTCCCTCTCTCACTTTGTTTGCACGTGTGTATGCGTGCAAACTTTCTTTTTTTCTTTTCTTTCTCTTGATCTTTTTTTTTGTTTTATTTTTTTTTTTTTCTTCTTTGTGGTTCATCCATCCTACACCTGCAGTGTGGCCAAAGAATACGACTGAAGACAAACAAACAAAAAAAAAAAAAAAAAAAAACAGATCTCTTCTATTGCATACGAACACGTACACAGACTAACATTTTTCTTCTTCGTTTTGGCCATTTAAACCATGTGACAACTCAACTCCCTCATCTGCTTCACCAAACAAAAAGTCCTTCTCGTGCTCCCGTAACAGTTCAACACTTCGACGTAGATCAATAAAAAGAGAATAAACTTTCTTAATATCATGTATAGAAACTGTAGATGCCCGACGTTTTTGTGCCACAAGATTTGCAGTTGTAATGAGTTGAAGGACATACCGTAATGATGTACTCTTTCCCAGCATAGTGAGTAGTGCAATTGCATCCTCATCCATCTCAACATCTTCCTCTTCACAGCGAATATTAATAATTTTACTCAGTTCCGCCTCTGTGTATGGTTTTGTAGTGATAATTACCATTCGATCAAGAAGATCAATAGGAATGCCATGTGGTGCCTTATACTGTGTACCACGAATACGGGAAATACCACGGTTAGAAGCCATAACAACAACCGGTGCAAGTGGACTCTCAAGTGCACGATTTAACCATGAGAAACATTCAATATCAAGCATATGTACCTCATCAATAAAGAGTACTCCAGGAATAATTTCTCCTTTTCCCTCTTCTCGCCACTCAGCCACACGTTGATCAATCTGTTCTCGTACTTCATGCTTAATTTCTCCAGTATCACCAGCAAACAAAGCAAGAAATCCTTGTTGTCTTGAGTTAATAACATCAACTTCATGTAACGTCACTGTATGTACAACTTCCTTTCGTTTAGATAATTCACCCTCGGGAGTTTGTACAAACCTTGTATTAGATGACATAGCATCATAATCTTTGCTACGCACAAAGCTACGACCTAGCTTGTTAATGCGTCCAGTTGCCTTATCAATTGTAATAACGTCTCCTACCTGTACTTTTTCCTTTTGAAGGCTTTCAATCATCTTTACACCAAGATCAAAGGTAGACTCCATATCTGATGTCTTCAACACCAGTTGTCCGGTACGTCCCTTCGCCTCTGCTGGATTTGTAGAGGGTCGCTCCACAGAAATTTCTACTACCTCTCCCTCTATCATCTCCGTCTCTTCCTTAATTCGTACACCTATGCTGCGTCGGAACGCCTGCGTAAGGGCCTCTGTTTTGGACATCTCCAACGAAAAAATTTCACTCCCGGCGATCATCGTAAATGGTGTCTCTGCTCCCAGTGCCTGTGCCATTCCCATTGCGATGGCCGTCTTACCTGTACCCGGTCCACCAGCTAGAAGAACGCAGCGACCGGCAATCTTTCCCTCACGGATCATCTGCACCACCACACCTGCGGCGCGGCGAGCCTCGAGTTGGCCGACCATTCCCTGGCTGGTCACGCGGGCCTCGAGGGCGTCGTCAAGCCCAAGGCCGCGGATGTGTGAGTGGGCCCCAATGCGCTCCACTCGCGTGAGGTCGCGGGCCTCATCGGTACGGATCGTCGTCTCCGTCATGTCTACACCCACTGCGGTGTCAGGGGTATGATGAGTGGCGGGAGATGGCTAGGGCGTAAGGCGTAAAGCACAGAAGCTCCTAGAAGAGACGAGGGAAAGATAGAAGGCTTTATGTGTCCCTGCAAGGAGGCGTTCAATCTTATAAGAAAGAAAAAAAAAAAGAAAGAAAGTAAAGGAGAAAAAAAAAAAATAATAATTCTAATTAATACTATATATGAAAGGTACCAGTAGATTAGAAGTAGAAAAAGAGCATTTGAATCAAAATAACGACACAATAACATGCTATGGAAATTCTGTCTTTTTATTTCTTTTGCTTCCTTCATCTCAATTTTTTTTTCCCCCGTTATTCCTGCTGGTAAGAATATTATGGAATAAACCAAATTTTTGAGGTGGGAAGTAACCCCAGATCATATCCTTTGTCTCGTATCCTACCCACTTCAGACTTTAGTCAAAGTTTAGATGCTGCCACTGCTTTCTCTGCGATTTCGGAAAACTTCTTTTTTGCCTCTTCCTTGCTCAGATGTTCGTACTTTTTGTAGGCGCTCCACTTAGCATACGCTACAAGGCTTAATCGAGAAGGTTGAGACTTCTTATTGGGACCGTACATGGCCTGATTCCACAGTCCGTAAAGCTCAAGTTTAGTGGTAAGAGACATAGGTGGACGTGTGGCCTTTGTCTCAACAATTTTAGACAGGCGTCGAAACCTTTCATCGAGCGATTCCCGAGACATCTTTTCGGCTTGTGTACTTTCCTTTCACTTGAAGCAAAAGAATAAGAGTTATAATATTATAATAGACATTACAAGATATAATTATCCTTTTTATCAAAGATACATAATAGCTATTATTCTCACAACATTTGCCACAAAACTAAAGAATGGAAACAAACCAGGTAATGGCAAAAGTCAAAATTAAGGTATACACCCCATTTTTAACCACATGCATACACACAAACACACACACACACAAATGTCAACCAAGTAGGAAAAAAAAAAAAAACAACGAAAAACAAAGCGAATATAAGTATTATTCTGAGAGCATAACTTTGGAACTACACCGTGCGCACAACAAAACGGCCAGAACATGTAATGTACTTCACACCCTTGTATGGTTTCCCTATTTCATTTAAAACTTGTACACTGTCTACGCGAATACTACTCATAAGGTAATTTGGTATGGTAAACTCAACAATAGCGGAGTCACCTGTACAGGGCACCACACCATTGCCATCTTTTTCTAAACCAATAGTAAATTCCCCACTCAGTGAACATGTACTGCGGAAAAGTGTTCCAATTGACCATGTCAACACGCTACGAGATTTATTAAAATTTGTGGAGCCTTGTGTGCTACTATGGACGTGCACTGACTCAGTTTGCGGAGGAAGCGGAAGATGAATGACAACTTTATGAATTTCATATTCCTTGCTTTTCATAGAAAGAACACCTCCTCCTCCTCCTCCTCCTCCTCCTCCACCTCCACGAAGCCCTACCATGCAGTTGAATCGACCACTATTTGCGTCAAATGTAATTTGTGGTGCAACATAGAAAGGTATTTGTACATCTAAAAGTGGTTTACAACGATATTGCATGAGTGTGAACTTCCCATCAGGAGGGATAAAACATATAGTTCGATCAATTTCATACCTACTTCGGCGAACACAGCGATGAAAAGCAATATCATCTACAAAATCTAAATTTGTCAAACGCATTACAACATCTGGCATTCCACTTAGACGGCAATTAACTTCAACTGCACCACGTACCAAAGCTCGCACGAGACCTCCTTCTGAATCTACAATACAATCCAACTGTTCCACAACATCAAAAAAAATCTCATTAGAACCATGCCGAGTTGATGGATCCCGCCAAGGGACGGAGCGTGCACCCATGCCTCGACGTTTTATTTTTGCAGGTGCATCCAAGACGTTGCGGAACTTATTCTCTAGTGTTGGTGGCACAACTAACTCCTCTAGCACATGCATCTCCGTTGTTAATGGGTATCCATTGTCAATGAGTTCTTCTAGAAGTTGATACACCACAGAAAAATTTTCGCGCAATGTATTCTCCGAGAGAACCTTAAGATATCCTTGTACCACCTTTGCTATGAGAGAGAGAATCTCCATAACAAGAAGTGGAAAAACTTCATTCGTCACAACCGCTAAGAGAACAACATCATTGCGGTGAATCTGTACAAAAGCAAAACGACTATAAGGAATCACTGAAGAGGCTTCAGTCACAGAGCGTAGTGGTGTCATGTATGTACTCCAAAAATCCTCAAGTATGATACGAGGGCATCTCTCACGAAACTGTTTCTCAATTATCACTTCACCCTGGTGATTCAGGAAAAAAATACTTGAAATCATGCTTTTCACAATGGTACAAGAAGCACAAACTACTATAAAAATAACAAACACCTAGAGAGGTTCCCTTCTTCTCCATTAAGGAGACACAAAGAGATTACGAGGAAAAAAAAAAACACCCAAGAAACAAAAAAAACCAACCAGAAAAAGAAAAAAAATTAAAAGAAAAAGCGCAGGAAGCTAACGGCAACCACCACTACAGCGGAATTCCATCAACGAATATACTTCATTAACAACACTTTCACAAAGAAACAAACACCCCAGTTGAAAGTGCAACAAGGAAAAAAAAAAAAGAACAGCATATCACCCTTCCCCACCATAGTGAGACAACAGCTAACACAGAAATACACACACACATAAATATAATGAGAATTTCACCCCCACACACTTTCTTCTTTTTCTTTCTCTTTCAATCTTTCCCTTATACTGGTTCACCAAGGCATCGGTAATAATAATGGGTCACGCAATTAAGCTGTTCCTTTGTTTCATCGATTTCTCGTACCTTGTTGTGTTGTTAAACCTTTAATAGTATTTCTCTCCTACAGGGTTAACATCTGTCATAACATTTTTACTATGCCGCACCCCGCGATGCCCCGCCGCGTGATCCGCCACGGCCGCTGCCGCGTTGGCCTCCGTAGTTGCCGCCACCCCGTGAGGAGCCCCGTGCAGCCCCTCCGCTGCCACGACTGCCGCCGCCCCTCGTGGCGTTTCGAGGCCCACGGCCACGGCCACCGGCGGTGGACTCACCGGGCTCACGCTCCTCCTGCTCCTTCACCTCCTCCTCCGGCAGCGGCGGCTGGTAGCCAACGTGGTTCTTGTCCAGCGGCTTCAGGGAGAGCGTGATGAGGATTGTTGACACTTTCCGCTCCACCTCAAGTCGTTCCTTCTTCTCGTCAACAGGCTCGTACTCGTCACGGATGACCTCCGACGAAATGTCAGTCGTCTGGTGCAGACCAGCCACACGCCGCTTCACAATCTCAGCAATGTTCACTGCGTTGTGGATGGCAGCTCCCATGGCGCTGATCTTGACGGTGTCATACTGCGTCTTCCCTTCCTCACCACGGAGCAAGGCAATTGCGTACGCAATATAGCTGCGCTGACCGTGCTTCGACGTCACACGAATCTCGTTCTCTGGTCCCTGACCCTTCTCCTTCTCCCCCTCCGCCTTGCGAACACGGCGGTACTCATCACGGGATGGGTATGTCGGCATCAGTGTAACGTATGTAGGAATGCTGATTAAAGTAGATCTTTTCTTGTATTACAAGTAGAGTGAATAAAACTTACATTGCAAAAATTAAGTAGGAAGAAGAGAAGAAAAAGAGCAAGTTACAGGTTTAGAGTGCTTTTTTGTTAAGAGGAAGGACTGAGATGGGGTAGAAAGTAAAAATCCCACCGCAACTCTTCACATCCCTCCTCTTAGAGAAGCCAATATGGGGTGACGTATGCCGTTCCCCCAACAATTGCTCTCATTTAGTAGATGCGAGCAGCATAAGTTTCGTGCTGATATCCTGAATAAAGATCTGTGTTTTTTTTTTTTTTTTCCTTCTTCCCTTCATTTCTTTCTTTCTTTCTTCTCTCATTCTTTCACTCTCAGCCCTCAATGGCCATTGTTTCTTTTCATCCCTTCCTCTCCTTATTCTTTTTTTTTTTTTTTTGCTTTTCCTCCTACCATCCTTTCTCAATGACCATCCTTTCTCAATGTGTCCCATTTTCAGGTGTCAATCCTCGTATATCCTCAAGAAGCACACACCCACATATATATATACAAACATCAAAAGTGAGAAAGTGAAGAAAAAAAATAAACACAGACATATACACGTACAAAGAAAGGTGAGAATCGAAATAAAAAAATGAGAGAGAGAGAGAGAGATAAAGAGAAAAAAAAAAACGGGGTAGCATCTGCACATAGCTGTTTCTTTAACGTTCCTTTTTTTTTTTTTTCTTTGTACACCTACCCAGCTATATATCACTTCAATCTTTCTCTTTTCTTTCTCTCACTTCTTCTCAAATTTTCTTTTGCAGTATGTGTAAACGACTTTTTTCTATATTCTTCTCTTTCTTCTCTTTCCTTCATTTCTCCCAGTACGGTTATATACAGGGCAATGTCTGAGTACAATAGGTGGGCATGCACGTTTATGTATCCTGTTGTTCTTCTGTTATAAGTGTAAACGGGAGACATGAAGTAGGTGGTCAGCGGCTGGCAACTGATTCCAGCATAGGGCAACAACAAAAGCAACGAAGAAGTATATATATATATATATAAAAAAAAAAAGAGGGGCTACAGACATACGTGCACATAGAGAAAGAAAGACATACCATACATACACACAAATACGCAACAGCAAGACGTGAGTATCGTGTGGGTACATACGTACATAGATGCAACGCTGAGTGAATGTATCTCCTTTGCTCCTCCTACCCTCCCACTCCCATTCGAATGTGTTGAATAAAAAAAAAAAAAAACTCCTCACTACAAAGGAGAAATGATTGCAAGGAAAAACAACAGAAGAGAACGAATTGATATATGTTGTTGCCTACAGCATCCACTCACCCCATCCAATAAAATGGTAAATTCCCGAGTTTGTATTTTTACACAACAATCAATACAGTTTCACCAGTAGATTCTCCTTTTTTCATTTCTCTTTCTTTACCGTGTGATCTTTTCCTTGTTTTTCTCTTCAACATGTTAATACTTTTCTATCCTAAACACTTATCATAAGGTCTAAAAAATGCCTTAGCATTTGATCTCTTATTTTATCAGCTCTTTCTTTTCGTCTTGATGGTCGTACTTGGGAAATTTGCTTATTTAATACTTCTTCTACAGTTGTTTTTATTGTTCTCCTTTGGAAAGGGGACAGGGTTGTGCTATTTATCTACGAAAAAATGGTGTTATTGCCTCTCTCCCTCTCTCTTCCTCTGTCAATCTCCCTGTCGTGTTTGTTTCGTTTTCATTTGGCCTCAATTATAAAATTTCCCCCTTTTTTTTTCGATTTTCATTTTCTTCCCATATCTCATTCCTTCCTTCATCGGGGAAGCAAAAACACAGACCCACAAAATGCAGGTAGTCACTACACCCAACGAAGCACATAATTTTCGCGTTCACATTCATTGCTGTTTACACCTCATCCCGGGCGTTTACCTCTTACTCTGCACGGCGGTCATTGCGACGATCAGGCGCCCCACCCCGCGATGCCCCGCCGCGTGATCCGCCACGACCGCTGCC